>NC_056731.1:1069796756-1069946756 GCF_019279795.1 Protopterus annectens | reverse complement strand
GAGATCCAAGGTGGATCTCCCCTTGTGGAGTGGGATAACTGCAGCTGTGTGCCACTCAGTGGGCACAAAGCCTGATGCGAGGTTATGATTGCACATGACAGTCTGGTCTCATGGATGATGTATTCTTAGCTGTGGATAGTGCAGTTTCTGCCTGTGTGACCATAATTACTGGCCAGTGGAACTCTGTTCATATTGCCGTTGGCCCTTTTGTGGGTGAGAGGAGGTGACTGTGGCACTAAACCAATCTGCCAGGATATTGGCACAATCCATGGGAGCAATATATGTAATGCCATACTGTCATAGCTCAGAGCACATCTCAGCATTGCCTGTTAGATCCATGACATAACTATAGAACGGTGTGTGGTTGTTTGTGGAATCTGTGGTGATTTTAGTTATATAACCAGCTTTGGAGGATTCCATGGGGGATCTCAACATCTTACTGTGGCTGGTAAGGGAGTTGTTTGCATCCTTGGAGTATCCTTTTTGCTTCAACATTGTCTACCTTCTGTTGTATACTCTGCTAATGGCAGGAGAACAGAGTGGCTTACTTATTTGGGAGGTGAGCATTGTGGTTCCATGTGAGATGTCAGGAACCATGTACAGGTGGATGTGCTCATACAGTACCTTAGTACAGGATTCATCTGTAGAACTGTCAGCTCCTGTCTCCATGGGTGTCACAAACATTGTCACTTCTTCCTTGAGTAGCATGAAGCTGGCTTTGGGGAGGTCTTTTATGCACAACTGTATATACATTCCTTTCACATGTTCACTTTGATTAGCCTATACCGGGATTACTGTGGTGAAACCTCAGTCTCATGTACTGTTGTGATGGCTTAGTGGTTAGTTACTGTGACTATAATGTACAGTGTCCTAGGTCCGTGACCTGCAAAGGTGGGGTATTGTCCAGCCAGGACAGCGAGTAATGCATACAGACTAATTGTAGAAATTAGGTTGGTCACACTTAATACAATTTAAATGCCCTACATTGGCAATCCTGCTGATGTCAATCACTGGGGAGTACACCTTTGGGGAAGAGAGTACTCCAGCAATCTCTGTGGTGCAAGCTATAACAGTGTAATGCTGTAGTGTGGTATGGAACTCTAGTATGGTTTCTAGTCTCGCACATGGGAGTTGTGGATTCTTTGGTGTCTGTTCCTATGCCTGTGTAGACAGTGCTGCATGTTTGGCTAGTCACACTCACTACGATTCATTGGCTCTACTTTGGCAATCCTGCTGATATCACCCACCTAGGAAAAACACCTCTGGGACTGCTGTAACCCCATAATCTCTGTAACATGTCCTGTAACTGCGTAATGCTGTAGTGTGATAAGCTAGTTCGGTAGGTGCTCTAATTCCAGACTTGCCAACTGTGTGTGTGTGTCTGCCTGAGCAGGGAACAATGCTTTTTAGAGTATGCACACTCCTTACAATTCACATACTCAACATTGGCAAGGCTACTGATGTCACCCACCTAGAAATACACCTCTGGGACTGCTGTAACCCAGTAATCTCTGTAGCATGTCCTGTAACTGCGTAATGCTGTAGTGTGATCAATTAGTTTGGTAGGAGTACTAATCCCAGACTTGCTACCTATGTATTGGTGTGTCTGTCTGCCTGAGAAGGGAAAAATGCTTTTTAGACTACACACATTCCTTATAGTTCATATACTCAACTTTGGCAAGGCTGCTGATGCCAGCTGCCTAGAAATACACCTCTGGGACTTCTGGGACTCAGTAATCTCTATAGCGCATCAGGTAACTGCGTACTGCTGGAGTGTGATTTAGAACTGTGGTAGGGTTCAATCCACAGCCATGGCAGTAATGTATGTTTTGTGTGTGTTTCAATGTATGTGTAGGGAGCAAAGCATTATAGCCTACTCACACGCAGGACATTTACAATGCCCTACTTTGGTAATCCTGCTGATGTCATTCCTTGTCAAACACACCTCTGGGAAATGAGTTTCCTAGCAATCCTCGTGGTGCATCCTATAACATCTTCACGCAGTAGTGCAATGTAGATCTTAGTCATGGGTTCTATACCCTCGCATGTCAGTTGTGGATGGTTTGTATGTGTCTCACTGTCTGTTTTGTGAGCAATGCATTTTGGGCTACTCACTTGCAGGAAATTTGAAATGCCCTACTTTGATAAACCTGCTGATGTCATTCCTTGTGAAATACACCTTTGGGGATGAGGTAGCCCAGTAATCTCTGTAGCATGTGCTATAACTGCATAATGCTGTAGTGTAATAAACTAGTTAGGTAGAAGTTCTATTCTGAAACATGGCAAGTGTGCCTGTGTGTGTTTGTCAGTCATATGTTGTGTGGAGATGGCTGTGCGTATCTAACAACTGGACATGTTGAGGAGCGGGTTTTGTATTTTTCCTATATTGTGGCCATATTATATGTCACAATGTCCACCTCACGAGGATTACAGATTTCAATCAACCAAGACACTGGGTTGGCAAGCCATACCCCTACATCTGGCAAAAGGCCTGGTGAACAAAGTAAGCAACCCTACTATTACCCAGAATATGATCTGAACCCATGTGTCATACACAAACACACTTGCCTAAAAAAATCCTGCTATGTTGCTAGTACCCTGCACATTGTTGACAGATAGTAGGCATAGTGTGATTGCAATGGGGTACAGAGAGCATGGCACCATGTCCACCAGTACAATAGGCACATAATTGCAGATAAAGCACCTTCACTATGTTCCCCACTGGATGCCTGCAACATATGTGGTGCCATTAAATGTGATCCACAAAGGACATACAATGCCTTACACACATGCTCTGTATGGACAGATGCCACTGATACCAGGAATACCTGTATCATGCGATCAATGCAAGTGCAGGGTCAACCTGCTGTCTCGGGCTATCTTCTGTGACCTACTATACAGAGGCACAGTCAACTAATCTAAAAGGGTGGTGAAAGCCAAACACACTCTGGCTAGGCTTATAAATGCCCTAGGGCAGATAACCTAGTATCACCCTATGAACCTATGAACCTATTAGCAGGTTCTGCCACACCAGGCCATGTTTGGCACATCTGATGATAACAGTCTGTGTACATAACATGTGCCAGGCAAACCAGGTACACTTAAACATGTCACTGTACATTAATGTGGGACGTGCACATCCCAGGCAATGCCCAAGTCAAGGACTATAAAACACAGTTATGGCATGCATTGCAAAGCAATGGTCACACACAATAGTAACCAGGATGACAGGACGGTTAATACAATACCCATCTGTGTGGGACATTGCAGACACTACACCCCTGAACGACACTGCAGACCACTGTCAGGTGGCCTGATGCCAAGGATTACCCCTCATCCAGCCTTGTACAACCATCTTGCACAGCCAACCACTACACACCCATGAAGCAATGCACACATGCATGTCAGTATTGGCACCTTGTGTCTGTGTGTGGGATATGATGTTCCCTACCACTGTCATACCCAGTATAACTCCCATTGGCATACTGACTGATGTCAGACATGTTCACATGCCCTAGCCCATAGAACCTCAGGATAACCCCTGTGGTACATGTAATACCTGGGCATTACTGTAGTGTGACAAACTAAGTAGTTAGGCAGTGTATTTGTGAGCCTGTCAAAGTGTGTCCATGTCTCTGAGTCCCTTAGAGAGTGTGGCTGTGTTGACAATGACATTTGTTCATGTGGACAGCCATGTGTGCTACACCTAATGTATGTCTACTATATCTCTGTTGCAGATCACGCTCACCAGCACACATATATGTTCTTACAGCACGCCAACATGTCAACTATGTGGCACAAGGAGTAACTGCATGCACTTGTAATAATAATGGCTAGTCAGTCAGAGGTTTGAACCCATGTACTGGTAGGTGTGTGACAGAAGATGCTTAGATTTTAGTCTTCCAGCCTTTCTCTGATGTACTTTGCCTCTGTCTGTCTCTCCCACACACTCTCTGGTGGACCTCCACTTCTGTTGGCTCTATACAACTCTTGGGTTGAACCACCACTGAGGATGGGGCTTGCCCCCCTGGGAGCAGGTTCAGACAGATAATTGTCAGCCATCATATGGTCCAGGCCATGGTACGTAGGGACCTCAATAAGGGGTTCTGAGGCCAGCTACGCCAGCTCAAGGACAGAGTGGCACATTAAGAGGGTGAGCCTGCCCCTCCTAGACAGCCCCCAGCACAGCCACCTTTGGGGCTGTGAAGGTGCAGTGGTGGCTGCCCATGGGTTGGGACCTCCGTCCCACTGTTTCCATTTGGGGGCTCATGGGCTTGTGACTGCCAAACACCCCTCCCTGTCCAAGGTGCCCTCCCACATGTGTCATATGCTGCCCCTGTATGCTGGGACCCAGTTGTGCTGGTGCCCGGTGCCATGGCCAGCTGAGGTGAGATAGGTGGGTCCACTGGGACCGGCTTTCCCATATGAGCTATGTTGTAGCTTGTTTAAGGCAGATATGGGTTAGTAATAGTCAACAGCATTCAGGATTAGTTATAACAGCATGCATAGGTATTCCCATTACCCAGGGCACCAGATATAAACTAGTTGCAGAGCAGGCAAAACACATGTATATATGGGCAAACAGTGGCAATTACAACAACATGCGGGTTTCATTGATGGCAACAGGCCACCAATATAGGAGTATTTTAACATGGAACATGCATAGAACCAGATATGAATATTTAGAAACCAATAGGACATATGTCCCAACAAAGGTTAGGGGTGTAGACATACCAAATGAGTTGTGTAAATCGGTTATTTTAGCACATATGGTAGGGGTGAGAGAGAGAGAGTTCAATTAACAACTAATAAATCCTTGTAGTTTTCACAACTTTCGTAGTCACTAAAGTGGTCTGTCCCTTACAAGTATTATTACACCACCCAATGGCATTATATTGTACAATGGCATGTTTGTAGATTAGTATGTGCGGGACCTGTGTCTTATGTACAGGCTTGACAAGATGCAGGTGTTAATGCAACGTGTTTTGAGACTGCTGTCATACACTTTGGGTGACATGCTGGGATGACAGGTATGTTTGCATGTACATTTTCTGACTATGTACAAGTCTGACTATCAGTTATATGTCATTAACAGCTGCCTACATTTCTTGGATCATCACACTAATTTGTCAGGGGAACAGGGCAAAAGGCAGGTGATGTGGGCCATTTATCAGGACATACTGGGTAGATTGGAACAGTTGATGGGTATGAATATGCATACCACTTTCTATTTGAGCATTCTAGCAAAATCTGTACAGTTAGTGTATATATGCATACAGCTTTCTCTCTGAACATTCTAACAAACTGTGTGCAGTTGTGTGGAATGATTATGCATACAACTTACTAGCGCTCCTGTGATCCCAAGCCCTGCTGTGTGGGACAAAAGCATTACAGTTAAGATCACTGTACACTATGCTATCAGGCAATTGTTGTGAGGCTTTTTAATGTATTTTGTTTAATATGACTGACCTGTTTGCACTTCCAGCACTGTTATACAGCACTTCATACACATTTTATCTGCATACCACAGTGTGGGTAACACTGCTTACTACAACAGTACTATTTAATAACTGCAACAGTACAACAACATATGACTGCAGAGTAAACAGAAGCAAGGCAGGGGGTTACACCTTTATTTGCAGCATATTACACAATTCTGTATACTGGTACAACACTTTCTGAAGCGCTTATATTTATTTGTTATGACAGTACATGCAGGCTATTTACTAACCTGCCTCGTGATGCATCCTTTGCAGCCTAGCATCATAGGCTTGCTGGTTTGCAGCATGCTCATCTGCAGCTGTCAGAGAAGCACAGTGATATTTAGCCATACATATCCATAGTATACACAAGCTAGGCAATTATTAACTACATAGTAGAAGGAGTACTTACTCAATTCTGGGGCATTCTGCATCTGCCTTGCTTCCTGGATCCACTGTTCCAGGACATCCCCCCTCCGCTGCTTCAGGTCTGCATAGTGGTGCCTGACCTGCTCATCAATCCGGGTGATACCTGTGGCACTAGTGAGGTCATGGGCGAGACTGTCCCAGTACTGCTAGCCCTGGTACTGGCCCTGCAGTAGTAGCTGTCATGGTACTTTACCAGGAGCCATACCATGAATTTGGACTCCTGGATGCCCTAGCACTACGCTCTAAAGTGAGTGCCTTCCCCACTCCAGCCATTCTGCCTGCAGGGGGATGCTGCAACCAGTTATGAGCCATATTCCCGCCTCTTTGGTTTAAGTAGGGTCGGATTCCTGCACTTTTCTGTAATTGGCCGGTTTCGAAAAGGCTAAGCTATGGGCACACCTGCTTACTTCAGGTTGGCACTGCTTAAAGAGGTGTACCTTTGTGCATGTTGTATTGGCTTCCCTACACAATGCTTACAATTACTTAGTTGGGCTGTGCTGCAGTTAGCATTGCTTATTGGTTATCTAGCATTATATTTGCCTTTTTTCAATGATGTCTTATTCATTACAGATATGTGTCTTGTATCCGTGATTCATGTGTACATACACTGTACGGAGTCCTGGGGACTTTATTACAGTGACACCTCAACTCTATGTTTACTGCAGTACTCCAATTCACATATTTATGGTCTGTGGTGGGTTATAGAACATTACACTGTACATAGATTCAGTTCACGTTTGATTTGATTTCCCTGTGGTGAGGATTAGTTTGCTGATAACTCCTTTATATGTATTGTTATCATGGTGTAGTGGTTAACTACTGTGACTGTGATGTACAGGGTTCTGTGTTCTAGCCTTGGAGAGGCTGTTTATTTTGTTGCTGGCCAGTACACGAGCCGTTGGGTACAGAGTAATTAAGGCACTTTAAAGCAGTTGTGAGTGGGCGTGCGCAGGTTTGTGCGGAGCTAAGCAATACTAAACTCTGGTTACAGTTTCTTACACTCAGTTAGCTTCTACTTTGCTTAATTTGTGTAGGCAATGCATACCCCCATGCAAACGCACTTAAACATGCTTATTGGTGCTTATATATGCTTACTACTGCTTATTTATGCTTAAACCTGCTTACTAGTGCCTTATTCATTATAACACTGACACTTCACTGCAGTTCACTTTTAATTGTTATTATGCAGGTTATACAGCAGACAGATGTCAAAATATGTTCATATACAGATTACCAATGGAAAATGGTATGTGCTGCAGTGGGATTCGAAATGGGAATGTCCTAGTTCCCCAAACACCCACCTCACTGACACAGCAGTCATCCATTCTCCAGTTGTATACACGGTGTATCCACACCACTAGACATTGGCCACTCCCTACTCCTGTAGACCCATCCCATGGTTTGACTCACTCCACGTATCCTCAGACATCCCAACCTTTTAATCCACAAACATTGGTGAAATGAGTGACCAATAGGACACTATTCACAATTTTTGGGTTGTCTCACCTGGGACACACGTCTTTATTTCAAAATTAGACTCTATACTTCATTACATCGTTACTCCTGTTAACAAGACACTACAGTAAATTAATAACTACGACTATGTGGTAACGCACATGTTACACATGAGAGCTAATAATGTACGAGTTTGGCGAAATTATATTACAAATAGGATTGGTTTAGTGATTGGCATTGCCATAGCAGGCAGATCACAGGAATGATTCTACTATTTCATAGTGAGAAAGTCCTCACATTTTATTTTTTGAGAACAGCACTGACTTCTGACAAAGTGCACACTTCTGCATTTTTGCAGATTCATCCCTTCCCTCTTATGCGCAACCTATTATTCTATCTGCTGTCGAGGTTTGTAGGGGCACTTTCTTGTTATTTATGTCTGCAAAAGGAATGAATGTGTTATAGGGAAAGTACTTCTACATATAGATGTATGCATGTGAGTATGGACATATACTTATAACGAACTCGCTGACCTGCACAAGGTGGTCCAATTAGAACCAGGCCATCCAATGCTGACATGCCTGGATCCATAATTTCATACCCATGGTTCCTCTACACCACCTGAGTTCGACATACACGCAAACCATACATTCTTCGGTTGCTATAACAACCATGACACACCTCCACACATTGCCCTCTCCCCAGCATTAGAGACCCTACATGTATGTTGTCCTAAACCATGTATCATCGGGGCTCTCCCACCATTTGGTCCTTGAACATACCTACCCTTGCTTGTGTAATGGTCGGAAGTCCACACCGCCTAGCAATTTTTGGGTAGTCCCACCAGGGACTACCGTGTGATTGTTTGTAAAGTAGACTTAGTAGATCGACAGTGTTACTCCCACTGGTAGTATCCTGCCTGTGGTGTGAGTAGCAGTGATTTGATTTGCTCACCCCCGCCCAGCTTGATATGACATAAGCTGACAGCACTAATAATCCTGGAGTTGCTGTTGATTTCCTTCTCATTCTTTTTGTATGCTTTATTGTCACAATGTTCATTCTTCATATATATATATATATATATATATATATATATATATATATATATATATATGTTATATAGTTGTACATACACATGAACATACATCTACATAATTATATACATTTCCTATGCTGTTACATGACTGTGCTGGACAATATGTTTGTGATAACATCAGATTTTTATATATCTGCCATTGCTTAGTGGTAAATCACAGCTGTGGTGTGCAGGGCCCTGGGTTTGACCATTGCAGAGGCTATTTATTTTGTTGCTGGCCAGAACTAGGGCCATTGGATTCAGAGTGATTAAAGCACTTTTAAGCAGTTGTGAGCGGGTGTGTGCATGTGTGAGCAATGGTAGGCTGTGCTATCTTCCAATTACAGTTTCTTAAATTCAGTTAGCTTCTACTAAGCTTAATGTGTGTGTGCACTGCTTACACCTGCTCAAATGCACTTAGACTTGCTTACTGGTACTTATATATGTTTACTACTGCTTATTTGTGCTTACACCTGCTTACTAGTGCCTTATTCATTATGACACTACCACATTGATTAAATGACATTAGTTAACATTTCATGCAGTACTCCAGTTTACATTTACATGTTATTATGTAGGTTATACTGCAAAAAGATGTATACATGTGTTCATATACACATTCCACATGGAAAATGATACATGTTATAGTGGGACTCGAACTGTGCATGTCTGTTCATAAGGAAGATGCTCTAAGCACTACACTATTGATGTTAACATTGATGCTGCATGTTTTTTCTGTTTGGATTGTTTTGATGTGTAAGCTAAGCTAAGCAGAGGGCAGCAACGTGCAAACACGCAGCGCTTCATTTACACTTTCAATAATGAAGCAATACAAATGTAAAATAAGGACAAGGGGAATCTAATTGTGATAGTTATAGGGATGGGACTAAACATTCCACTACATGTTTGTGTGTTTACTACTTTGATTTTATTTCAGTGTTCGTGGACACTCTTGTATGCTTCGCATACATTTCAGTATCCATGGACACTGAATTAATTGCTTACTATTAGAGGTGGGCTCTAATAGAAAGCATTGTAGGTTGTGCAACTGTGGGGGCATGTTTAAACCTCCATAGAGCACTTAAACACGCACCCTGCACTTGCTCACATTTCCTGTGCATGTCGAGGGTGCAGCAGCATGACCTCATGAATATTCATATGGTGCTGCTGCACCATCTGTAAGGAGGATGCTTAGCGCAAGGCAAAAACTGTCCTTGCGCCGAGCTTCATGAATCCCGGGGTCTGTTTCATTCCAGCAATCAGCTTGTAATGCAGTACTGTCAAAAAGCACTTCTAAGTCAATATTAATTCAGTCATTACACCCTTCACAATTTGCAAATTAATTTGTCATTTAAAGTACTCCACATTCCCTGTATAAAAAGCATAGTAGATAATTGCCTGTAGATCAATAGGTTCAGAAGTTTATCACAAGAAGCCCAGTGTTTTCCCACTGATATCCCTCCATTATTATGGCTGATTGGAGAAGAACAGCAATGTCATTAGTCTCACAGTCCTCATCTTTCAGCACCAAGTGGTCTTATGGAATGGCACTACAGGCCTTTATTTTTTTTTTCAGTTTGCTGGAGCAGTTTCACCAGCAAAAAGATGTTGGTCACTTTTACTCATCTGTCAGTTCTTGGTCAACAGGTGTTGTCACGGGGAACTCTTCATATTCACAGGGCAGCCCTTAGTTTCTGGATATAAGATTTTGGGGCTGCCAGATTACAGAAAATCTTGGTTGGTCATCAGAACAGCATTAAGGTGGTCTAAGGTTACAGGGCAGGCCCCTGATAGTAGGTGTCCAATTGATAAGAATTTGCTCAACAGTCTCCTCGAATGTGTCTGCAAAGTAATGCTGAACTGCCATTCTTGTGTCACTTTTGCAACCCTTGTCTCTTGCATGTGTTGGAGGTTTCCATGTTAATGAATTGCTTAATGTTTTTTCTTGAGGAAAGGTTTATATGTTTGAACATGGTGCATCCATTTGGCATTTCCATTCTAAGACCGATTAGGACATCCAAGGAGCAGTTAGTTAAGTTGGGTCGGTATCCTTCCAGCCTTTTATATCCAGTACGTTGGGGGAAAAGCCTTCTTTGTCTATTCTCCTTCAACTCAGTGACTGAGCTAGTCTTTAAAGCTTTACTGGACAGGCCCATCATTTCCAGGGAATTTTATAACCTGTTCCACAGAGTCCTGTGAAGGCAGAGCATTCCAGCTGTGGGCATTACACCTGAAACATTTTGTAGAGTGTCTGATTTGGCCAGAGGAGGAAAGTCTGTTGAAGTTATTAAAAGTGTGGGACATTGGCCTTCTTCTGCCTTTTATGATATATATAGGGTAATTGTGTCTCAAAATGTGAGTACTTGTCAGTTTTCTTCTAGGAGTGGATTGTATTGTTATCATTGGGCATTGTTACACCATTCATTCATTCATTCATTCATTCATTCATTCATTCATTCATTCATTCATTCAGAAGAATTCATTAAGGCCAAATGGTCTTAGTTTGGGTTTAGACCCATCTTGTGTAAAAATTCTCAGGTTTATGTTGGATCCAGTTTTCACCTGTAATCCATTCTATAATTCAGCAGCTTGGAATTCTTCTTTTAATGTTGGTGTATTTGGATGAATGGTATTGGTCTATTACCAAATTTACTTTCTGCAATTCTTAAATTATTGTTTAATGTAAAAGAATTGTCCTTATACCATCAATTACTGATCAGCTATGATCCCTAGGCTGCATAGGGCCAACATGCATTTCCATAAGGCATCCAAGGCTGCACAGTATTCCATCAACCACAGGATTTGCAAAGCATCTACATGCCTTGGCTTTTCATATAACAAATCTCTGTGACTTCCAAAACAAAGATCCTGTGTAGCTCTGCCCCAGATGGCATTCATTTGTGAGATATTGCTCATGATTTATTTAACCTGAATTTGTCATTGGATATTCAAAAGTTAGTATAGCATAATCTGTCTATTAATGATCAATAGTTATTTGTTTTATCTTTACTGTACTGTTTACTTGGGAATTAATAGTTATTTTAAGCAAAATCAATTATGTCAGTTAAAGTGCAGTTTTACAAGTGTTACAGTTAAGATCATCCTGTTTAATCAGCACAGCTAGAAAAGTGGGGGAACAGGCAGGTCTGCCTGGTGGGCCAACATGGAAGGTGCAGTGTTCCCCTCCTTTTGGTTTCCCCACTACTTTCCTGGGCTTCTGCACTGGTTTAGAAATTTGGGGAGTATGAGTGGAGGCAGATGCTATGGTCTCAAAAGGGGACAAATGATGAAATGCTGCTTGGGTTGGGGGGGGGGGTGTTAGTACATCACCTGGAAAGAGCAGTCAAAAATGTGTACAGTTGCTTACTGTGTCATTACATGAACTATGAGTGGTATGTTCCCATTTACTGGTTGATGTTTAATAAATGGGTTCAGTGTCTGTTTTGGTGTTGACTGATTGTTACTTGTGGATCAATGACAAATAGCCTTTGCATTTGTAGTGGAAGTTGGGAGGATTTGTGACCATTAGGGTGTGCGGACACAGTAGTGTAATTAAATGGTATACAGCCATTAACACATTGCAGTCTTGAGTGATGAGCGGGAACACTCCCTCCCACCCACTCACCATTATCAGATAGCTTAGTACCACAGAGGGTGCAAAGTAGCCCCCCCATTTTCTTTCACCCCTGCATTCCTGGCCTTTTGGACTGGTTTAGAAATTAGGAGAGTGTGAGTGGAGGTAGACAATATACTCTCAAAATGGGTCAAGGTTGCAATGGCTGTTTTGTACTAGTGGCTCAATGACAAATGCAGTTGATTGTGCACAGCTATGACAACATTAGAAATAGTAAATAATATTCTGATCATCTATGACAATAAATTCATAAAGTAAAGCCAAACAAATTAAAAAGTAAAGAGTTATACTACATACAGATTTAACTGTATGCAAACAGAATAGAATGAGATGTGGTATTGGGAGTGGACTATACACATATTTACATAAGTTGTTTGCACTTCATAGGATCTTACATAAATTGCATAAGGTTCAACGGATAAGACTTTTGTCTGTTTTGAAGGAATAAGAATTATTTGTCTAGTAAAGTGTTTCATGCTGCTGGGGCAAGGTAAAGAAAGGATCCTAAGCAGGTGGCTAGAGAAATCTGTGACCTGCTAAGTTTGAAATAATCACTATAATGAAGAGAATACATTCAGGTATGGATAGTTAATGAGTTGGCTGTGGCTGGGCAGTAACCTCCATTCAGCAGCTTGAATTTGAAGCTGTTAAGAAGCTACATGGCTCAGTCAGCAATGGGTAACCACTTAGGACTTTTGACTCTGTAGCAATTATATTAATTTACTTTAGTAAGAGAAATTTGTTTTCAGTGGTCTACAGCTAAATGGTGTTTTTACCAGAAATGGGAGCAATAAAAGGTAGAGCATATTCACTTTTGGGGAAAAGACATTAATGTCAATGATTTTTTTTTTTTCTGGGGTATATGGGTGTAATATCTTCTAGGCTATATTGAGCTACTATCAGACTGCCATGGTGGTGTTTTAGATAAGTTTTGGAAGGTGGGTGAGTCATCGATCACTATACCCATTATGTATTCTGTCTGGAATATGGAATTACAGTGCCTAATGGGTCATTGATAAGAGGTTGGGCAATTCCATCTAATTTTATGGGGGTATCAAACACAATGGTGGGGAACTTCCCATTATTTATAAGCAGTCTGTGTAATTATATCCATTTGCAGATTTTGAGAAAATCAAGCTTCAGGATATTAGTTAAGTTGTGCATATTCTTGTGACTATTAGCTATCACATTACTTCGGCCCTGTCCATGTGTCTGTAAAAAATACATTCTTCGAGTGATGATCAAGTTATGTTTCCTATGGGCTCTGTGACTTGAGAGTTAGGTAATTGTTTTTAATTCATCAGATTAACCTTAATATATATACTTAAGCATTCCTTCCTTAGTAACATTTTTTTTTACCTAGGATGAGCAGTTGTGTGCTTGTCAGTATCAGTGCCAAATAATCAAGAGTGTAGAAAATGAAGGATGTACAGTCTTCTGGCACTATTTTCTTTGTACATGCTTTTTCCAAAATATAAGCTTTGGTGTTACTGCTCCCAATGTACCTTTACAATTATTGCCATTTTTGCTGTGAGATGTCAGGGTGATATCCAGCACCTCATTTCTTGTTTTCTTCTGCATGCATAGTAGTTAACAGCCATGTCCATCTCAGCCATATAGTTCTTGTCATCATACTTTCATTGCATTACACACCATTACATTGTATGTGTCATACTTCCATTGCATCATACACCATTTAACTAGATTTGACATACTTTCATTGCATCACATACATTTATACTGGATTTGTCATACTTCCATTGCATCACACACCATTACACTAGATTTGTTATACTTCCACTGCATCACACACCATTACACTAGATTTGTTATACTTCCATTGCATCACACACCATTACACTGGATTTGCCGAAAAAAGTATGGATGTCTCCAAATCTGATTTTTCAGAATGTCACTGTAAATACGTCTGTGTATTCTCTGTTATTAATATGTCTATAAATTTCAAATGATTGTTACTGGATTCAGTCTGTAGATACATTGTGAAAATGTTGTAAGTGGCTTCACTTCATGAAATATTCAGTGGTACTGCAAGTCAGAAAATTTGACAGGCATACCTGAATACCTAACAGAGTGAAAAAATAAAATAGTGGTTAAAGTGTCAGTTTTTTTCATTCAAACACACACATACACACACATACACACACACACACACACACACACACACACACACACACACACACACACACACACACACACACACACACACACACACACACACACACACACACACACACACACACACACACACACACACACACACACACACACTTATTTTATATTACCATAGCCAGGCTTTACATGATCTTTGGTAAGTGCGAGTGATGGAAACCTATTTGCAAACTTGACCCTTTATTGAATCAGGTGCCACTGAAGTGCCATAGCACATTGATCATGACAGATTATAGAAAATGCAAATATTAAAGAGAAAAACACATGAGATTCTTGCCACTCCTTAGTGGTCAATTTAGACTTTTTATTTCCTGGGCTGTCACTTTTTGATTAACTGGGAATTGCAGTCTAAAGCATGGATCATAATCTGAATGGATTCTAGTGTGGCCTGCAGTAGCGTGGATCATAATCTGAATGGATTGTAGTGTAGCCTGCAGTAGCTCTGTAGGAGATTACTGCCCTGCCTTAAATGAACAGAGTATATGCAAATTCTGAGATGAAACATTTAGGCCAGCTTTCAACACTCAGACATACGTCAATGTTTGCATTCCACAGATTATATAAATTCATCCAATGTATGTTTTTATAACATTATCCCAAGAATGAAAATGGTCAGATTTTATTCAGCCAAATGCAAGTGCATTTTAAATGTTCTAACTATAATATGTAGGTGATTGCAAATTTTTATACTGCTTAAGGTCAAAGGTTAAAGAACAGTAATCTCAGAGGTGAAAATTAACTGCACTTAATACATGCAAAAGACTACTGCTGTCAATGCTCCTTCCCTTTGAAAAGTCATGCATCCCTGAGCCATTACTTATCTCCCTTAAAATAGTACTGATTTCTTAGATTTCATGCTGAAACATTTCTTTAAGAAGCCAAGTACATGACAATTTTATTCAACAGCTTTAAACAGATAATGAGGCTGTGTTTTAAAGTAAGAATCACTGTCTGCATGTTAAGTTAGTAGTGAGACTTAATTAATTATATGTTCTTTGTGTAGCACTCCGTCTAGAGTCACATAAGTACAAACTAGCTATCTCTGCTTCATCATGCATTCACCTGTTCAATGCATTCAGCAGGGATAAATAATCAGTCTGAAATGTAATGTATCACCTGTCCATGTGGAGAAAGGTCAAAGGAACTCTTCATTTCCATTATTACCGAGAACTCGAAATCCCAGTTTCAGAAAAAAAGCATACATTATTAATCATTACATTTAAAAAGCTAAAGTATAAAGTTTTCAAAATAAGTTTCTTTTTTAGCAAAATAATTCAACATTTATCATTTGATATTTTATCACATTTCTTTCAGCAACATGTCCTTATCTGACATAAGATACCATTTGTTATAGTTATCATCAAAAACAGAACAATGTATTTGATAGTAGATATACATGTGGCTCCCAATTTGCATTTCTTGTTACCAAGAAGCCTATCTTCAACAACATCAGAAATTTTAAACAAAACATGAGTTAAATAACACAAATATCAAAAACGAGATAACTTGTCTGTCAGGCTATAAAAGAAAAAAAAGCTGCTATTCATCTTATATTCAGTTGATTTATAAGCAATCAATACAACATACTTTTATTCACTGTCATATGCTGTATTCTGACTGGAAAAAGTTTAATACAAAAGTATTCATTTTAGAAATTTTAGAGGTTTGCCTGTTTAATGAACTATAGATAGTGTCAGTTATTCTTGCCAGAATGCTAGAAACACAATGACAGTTACTCTTATTTGTTGAGAATTAACATGCCAAGCTTTCCTAGTAGGTATTGGGCACCACCGTATATTTGCACGGCACTGAATTCCATTCATAATTGATGAACCTCAAAATAAATCATGCTGAGTCAAATAGTCACCAAAAACAATTTTTATTTTTATTGACATTGATTTGGTTTAGTGGTCTCATAGCATTGGTACAAAGGGCATGATCTGACTCCAGTGCAGACTCCAGAAATGAATGTAGCAGTGAGCCAACACCCTTATTTATGTTAGCATGCATCCATACATGTATGCATTTATATATTTATTTTCTGCGTCTGCCATGTTGAAGGTACCACTGTAATAACAGGGATGCTAGCATTCATGATTGTGTTTTGCTACATGTCATTTCCTATCTCTGACAATGCTTCTATCATTTTTTTCTGCAACGGTCATATCACTGCATTCACCTTCATTCACAAAGGATGATATAATGACTAGATGACAGTGTAAGCTAGTATAATGCTTAAGCACTCTGATGAACTACTGTCATTTTACAACTTACATGTCTCACATTACCCATAAAAATGCTTTCTTTGTAAAGGTGGTACAAGTGCCCATCACTAATGACTTAGATTGTGTTGTGTACATTCTTGCCATACATATGAAGAAAACCAATAAATGATGAGATATTTTGTCTGCTGTACTTCCTTAGGACAACTGCACATTAATGATTGACAGCATCAGTCAACACACTTGTACCTACCAGATGCAATGAAAGAGAAATGCTATTTTTTTATTATTGTAGCAGAATAAGCACATATTTATTTATTTACTGGCATTTGTTTAAAAGCAAAGTCCAGTTGAGAAGTGTCCTTTTTCAGTGGAGGCCTATGAAGAAAAGCTCCATTATACAGACATCATTGTTTTGTCATTTGTCAGTTTCATTCATGAGCAAAAGTTCCATTAGTCAGACACCCTTGATACCAGTTGCATCATATACATTATTCAGACATCCTTGACATCAGTTACATCATTTAAAATCAGTTTCCATTAAAAATAACAGCTACATAGGTTGTATATGAATAGATTCTTACTACATGGAGGTACATGCAGTGTAATATCATTGGTATGCACAGTTTATCAGGTTTTAAGTAAGAATATTTGTTACTATAAAGGCTTGTTCAAAATACAGGATGTAGGAAGATAAGATAAAGAGTTAGAACAGCCCAAAGAAAGGAAGGAGAGAAGGGGGCACAATCAAGATAAAGGAGATGAAATTATAGAGCACTGTGTAGTCATGATCAGAGTATGTGCTGGTTTGTGCAGCAGACAGATGTAGCACAAATTATATAACTATAGAAGTACCAGTTAACCAGGGGTGCTACAGTTGCAGAACCACTTACCTATGAGGTGTTGCTTCAGTTGTCATTACAAGTCTTTCATGATGCAGAATATTCTTAAGTGGAGTGGGATGGTATTACACCTATTAGTAATGCAATATGAATACAGGGAGGATCCAGCATTATTGTAAGGTTTAGTTATGGAGAATAATGATTTGTCAGTGCAGCACAATGGTCTTTTAGTAGTGTAATGTTGAAATGTAGAGTAAAGACATACACTTTTTCAGGGATGTGGAGCAGTTTGAAGATTGTAATTACTTGTGAGCACACTAGAAACTATTTAGTTTGAGTCAGTTTAGTTGTTTTAGAGAGAGGCAGTGATGTGATGATCTATGTTGTTGGTCAGTTACAAATTTGGCTACTTTATTTTAGCATTGTCCTTGACTGGCTAATAGAGAGGCAATGAGATTGGTTAGGATAGAGCAGGCATAAAATAGTAAAAAAGTGGCTATGTTTTATCTAGCAGAGTCAGCAAGGTAGTGTTTTGCTCTATAGAGACAGTCCAGCTCTTCGTGTGTCTTCTTTATGGTTTGCTGAAAGCAGAGATCAAATTTCAGGTAGTTGTCTATAATCTCCCCTTGGTAGTCTGTTGAGGGATAATAGTTATATATTGGTCTTGTTAGATGACAGCATATTGAAAGTGTTTTTTGGAAGGAGAGTGAGTTGGAGATGAACAGTAGTATTTAATTTCTGGGAGGATTCAAAAACAGATGTGAGTTGTTGAACCAAGCTTCTATGGAGGAGAAGGATTGCTGGGTAAGTGTTTGCAGCATGGGTAATGTCCTAGTAGCACATATTAGAGTGGAATCATCACTGTATTTTTATTATTGTGGCCCCTTTGGATGCTGTATTTAGGACATTGATAAATAAGTTAAACAGTAATGGTTCTAGGGCAGAGCCTCATGGGACTCTGATGAATATAGGAATGAAAGAGATGAAGTCATCTTGGTCATCTTGCCATTTCACTGCTTGTGACCTATGAGTGTGCTAACTAAGAAACCATTTAAATGAGGAGGATGATAGTGCACCGAAATAGTGTTAATTAAGAGAAATTAATAATTGACTGTCTCAAATGCATTGGAAAGAGACAGAAATAGGGCTGAAATTAGAAATCCTGAATTATAGTTGAGATTTATTATATCGGTGAACCTTAGAAGGGCAGTGGTGTACTTTAATTGGGTCTGAAGTCATGCTGTGAGGGGACATAGAAGGTTATGATAAGTAATAAATCCAGGAAGTTGAGACTGAATGCATCTTTCTAAGACTTTGGATAAAGGTAAGAGAATGGTGATTTATCTATAGATCGTGAGCTCACTTTATACGTCACCTTTATGAAATGTATTATATAGGGTTTTTTCCATAAGGTGGGGCCATATTTTCCTTGGACAGAGCAGATTATTAAAATCAAGGCAGTGTATGCAATGCTATCTGCAGCAAGTTTGAGGCATTCAGATAAAGGATGATTGGGGCAGTGATTGCTGTCATGAGTGTATGTAGGTATTTTGTACCTGTAGATGCTAGCAATGGAGTGAGTGTGAAGGCCTGTTGTATCTTCAGTTATTGGTGTAAGATAGTAAGATTTGTAGTAGTTTTGTTTTGTAGGACGGAGGTTACTGTATTTAAAAAATGTCCTATCCAGAAATAGGGTTGAAGTTAGAAATCCTAACAAACAATGCTTTGGGAGTTTTTGGTTAGGGATGGGATAGGTTGAGTTGATTTTCCAGGGCTATGCAATTTTTTTTGATTGCTTGCTGATAAATTTTGGGTTTTGTTTTAATAATCATTTTGTTTTGTTTTGTTTTATACATTGTTTGCTATGGTTCCTTAACAGCCAATATTTTGCAGGGATGTTTGAGCCTTGCTTTGTAGCCATGGCTTACAGGCTTTATGTCTAAGTTGCATGAGTTACTTTGTGTTTCTAGTTAACCAAGGGGATGGTTTGTTTTTAATTATTTTTGTGCTTAATGTTGATTGTTGTGCCAAGATATTTAGAAATATTGAATCACATTTGGCTACTGTTTCATCAAAGGGGAACATTTTAAAATGGAGCCCAATTGATCTGGAGAAGGCTGGAATCAAAGGTTTCTTTACTGAAGTTACTCTGTCTTCTGACGGTGTTATAGTGACTGTGACATCCCTGCACTGGCCCAGTAATCAAGGAGCCTCAATCCTCACCACTGGCAACAGTGAGGGACATACACAACGGGAGGATGACAAGTACACACAAAGTAAAGTGCAATTTCCCTTAAGAGCACACAGAGATCACAGTCAGTCTGGGACTGGTTTCTCCCTCTTTCTCCAAATCCCCAATAAGACTCCCCATTGGCACAGCTATAGGGTTGAGATCTCAGCCAAGTGGCCAAGCCAAAACCTCTAGCACCCCCCCCCCGTCCAACCAGTGCCTCGTGTCCCAGCCTAAGTAGCTGATACACACACACTTTGAGATTTGATTTATAAACACACACACACACACACACACACACACACACCTGGGGGAGGCTGGGCCAGGTTTACTAGCTATGCTCCTTCTGCCTAGACTATAAGGTAGTTATCACTGCCACCAGCCAGCTCTTTATCAGTTACTATAAGGCCTTACAAAGGGTGACCTATCATACTGTGTAATGTTACTAATAATCCAAATAGTAGTTTTGACCAAGACTTGCAAGGCTATTTAGGAGTGTGCTTGTACAGTGTCACCAAATACATATGCACGTACTCTAAGAGCTTAAATATGTTTCACAAATATCAGCCACAAAGATACATTTAAATATATTTAATAAATAATAAAAGAACAAAATAATTCTAAATAACAAACACAGTTACTTCAGAGTTCAAAATCACAGGAAACATTTTAAAACAACATTGCAGGACAGTCAAACCTGCCCTCTGCAGTCTGCACAGCAACTTCCTGACATGCTGAAGGTACTCTTGCCAGGAATGGCTGTAGATGGCAATATCATCTATGTAAGTAAGGGCAAAAATCTCCTGCTCCTGCTAGGATATGATCTACCAGCCTCTGGAAAGTCACTGGGGCAATTTTCACCCAAAGAGCATCTTCATGAACTCATACAAGCCAAAAGGTGTCACAAAAGATGACCTTTCTCTAGCACTGGGAGTCAAGGACACCTGCCAGTACCCCTTAGTAAGATCTATAATGGTAAGGTACTTAGCCCCACCCAGCTGCTCTAGGGCTTCATTTGTTCTAGACAAGGGGTAAACATCTGACTTTGTGTGACTATTTCGTTTTCTGTAGTCCAAACAGAACTTGGTGCTGCCATCCTTCTTTGGTACCAGAACCAGTGGAGAGGCCAAGGGGCAGCTGGTCTCCTGAATTCTCCCTAGTTCCAACATTTCCTGTATGTCTTCCCTCAGAGTCTATGAATCTCTCAGGCACCCTATACGGGGTCTGCTTAATAGGCCTTTGGGGTCCTATATCCACATGGTGCTGCACCAGGTGGGTGCACCCTGGTTTCTCAATGAACATGTCCCCAAACCCTGTAACATTGCATGGATTTATCAAACCTGAATAAGGAATAGCTGATGAGACATTGCTACCTCTTCCACAGAGGTATTAGTTCAAGCCTCACTGAGGAGATCAGTCAACAGTTCCCCCTCAGACTCCTCCTGCCATCCACTGCTAATACTCAGCAAACGGGCCTCCCTATCATGGTATAGTTTCATCATGTTAACATGGTACAATTTGTGTCCCTGCCTAGCAGTTCTACTATGTAGTTAACATCATTGACCTTCCTTACTACCTTGTAGGGTCCCTCGCAGGCTGCCTGAAGCTTGTTGTGTCCGACAATAATGAGAACCATTACCTGCTGCCCTACAGCATACTCTCTAGCTCTAACATTGCTGTTATACCAGACATTTTACTGCTGCTGGGCTTCTGACAGGTTCTCCTGGGCCATGCCCATGAGTTCCCTTAGCCTTGTCATGAGGTTTAGGACATATGCCACAACAGACTTTTTGTGGGATTCACACTCACCCTGCCACTCATCTCGAATCAAATCTAGAGGTCCCATCACCCTATGCCCATACAACTCAAAGGGTGAAAAACCTGTGGATTCCTAGGGCACCTCTCTGTAAGTAACAACAGATGGGGCAAATATCTATCCCACTTCCTCTTGAACTGGTCTGCAAATGCCTGTAGCACCATCATGAGTGTAGAGTTTAACCTCTCAACAAGACCATTATTCTGGGGATGGTAGGGTTGGTCTTTAAGTGCTTCACCCCAAAGTGCTTCCACAGACAAGCCAGATTGTCTGAAATGAAATTGGCATCTCTCAGTCAGTATTGCTGAAAATCTCTAACAAAACATTTGACACCTTTTCTGCCTCAATGGAGGACAGAACTACCACTCCAGGTAGTCTGGTAGCATAATCTACTACCACTAGGATATACTTCTTCCCTGAAGAAATTGGGGTACTCAGAGGCCCCACAATATCCATAGCTACCCTCTAAAATGGCTCATCAATCAAAGACAAAGGCATCAAAGGAGCTTTCACCTTGTCTCCTGACTTTCCTACCTTTTGGCACTGCTCACAGGTCCCCTAGTTCCATGTTACATCTCTGGACATCCCGGGTAAATAAAGGTTCTGCATAATATGTCTCCTGGTACACTTTATGCTCATATGACCTGCAAAGGGAATATCATGGGCTATGGCTACAAGTGCCAGATGGTTGGCTCTAGGCACTGCCAACTGTTGTATTCTTTTATCTCTAGCCCTCCCTCAGGGTCCAGTCTCTATACAGTAACCCTTTGTCCCAGTATACAGATTTCCCCTTCCCTTGAGAGGTAGGTACCTCACTGTCTACCTCCCTCAGGCCTTGTAATGGGTCTAAGCCTGTCTCAGCTATCTCTTTGTAACCCTTCCTAGCTCTCCTTCCACCGGAAGTCTGGTATCCACTGACAGCAGTGCCTCATTGTCAGCCTGGGTACTACTACTACTCACCTCTGCCTTTCCAATCACTCTCTCCAAGGGAACATCAGTACCAACAAGCAGCTGTGGCTCAGCTTCAGTCTCACTGCTATAGGGTAGCTCTCTCCCTGAAGTAATCACCTCTCCAGTCCGGGCTGCAAGTATGCAGTCTGTCTGGATCTCCCAGGCTACCAGACCCACATGCTTGTCTCCAAGGCTGACTGCGTGTAACTACATGCACACATGGTACTACATTATCAAAATCATTCCCTATCAGGACATCTGCAGGTTATCCTCAAAGACACCTACTTGCTGGCTTTCTTTTCCACACTCCTAGTCAAGGGGAACCCTGGCCAAAGGTATTTTGAATGGGGTACCTCCTAAACTCTGACTCGAGTAGACTGCCCTGGCAAGTAATGCTCCTCTTTAACCATTGCAAGCTTCACATTGGTTAGGTCAGAGGCTGTGTTTCTCTGAACAATGGCCTCTTTCCCATTCACTAAGATAGGATATAACCTCTTGTGGTAGTTTTGTACCCTTGTTGTCTCGAGAAAACGTAGTGCTGGCATTTTGCCATTCCCACTTACTGGCTCACCTACCTTTTGTTCCACACTTTACTCTGTGGACATCTATATGCTACATGGCCCTGCTGGTTGCATTTAAAACATTTAACCCTTAGTCCTGGGCATGTACCTGGGCTAGTAGCTTCCCCTGCTACTGACAGATTATGTTGGGCAGTCTGGGCTGCATACCATGGGTTCCCTTAGACCCATGAGCAGCACTGGGTGTCCCTTTCCTGTGCATTGATGACCTGCTTGCTAGGGATAGGTCTCGCTTCTTTCCCAACTCATTTGCAATATCGCATTGTCTATCAGCTAACCAGAGTCTCTTGTCCTCAGGCAAAGTGCTAAAGGCTTGTTCCCTCTCCAAAAGGTCTGCCAGACCTTCAAAAGTGGTGACCTGACATCCACTCACCCACTTATAAGATATGAAAATAAATGCTCAGTTCAACAATATATTCACACACACTTTCATCTGCCTTGTGCCTATGCTTATGAAACTTTTTCCTATAAACTTCAGGTGTTAACTTAAAACATTCTAGCAAACAGTTTTTTTTTGCAATATTATAATTGAAACAATCAGTATCAGACAGTTTAGAAATAACAGTTACAGTTTTACCATGGAGTAAAGTGGTCAGGAGCTGTACCCAAAGCCCTTGGTCAACATTATACTGTTTATATACCCTCTTAAACATATGAATGAAACTATCAAAATTATAACCCTCTGTAAATTGCAGAAGAAATTTACTGGCATTTGTTGCTTCTGGGGTTCAGTTACTCACTTCCCCATTACCTCCATGACTCTGACGAAGAGTCAGCATCTCATTTTCATGTTGCCTCTGCCTTTCCTTCTCTTAAGCCTCCAGCCATTATAGTTTCTCATTTTCCTCAGCCTCAAGATGTCTCAGTTTCTTGGGTGCTTCTATTTTCAAACGCTTGGCCTCCAGCTCAAGTCTCGTTAACACCAGATGGATTTTTAAGTTCAATGTGGAAAGTTTGAACTGTTCATTTTCTGAGAGTTTTACATCTCCACAGCCAGTCTGATTGTCCTCTTGGTTGCTATTCTGTGATGCAGCTGTAACTAAAGCTGCAATCATGTATGCTTTAGTCAGGTTGGAATGCACCAGTCCTTTAGCCTGGCACATTTCAACCAACTGGCTGTTTGTCAGCTTGCCATACTCCTCTGCTGACATGCTTGCATGCACTCTGAATAAGATAACAAAAAAATAAAGCAATTGTGATATTAAATCTGAATGTTCACTGCATGGCTGATTGAGAGTACAAACACCTTCAGTGACCACTGTACACAGGCTACAGGTATTCAGTATCCCCACCACTGCAAGCCAATTAATATGTGATGTGGCTAACTCACCACTGTCAAACAATTAATATATGGTGTGGCTATCCAACCACCAATTAATATGTGACACACCTGCACTGGAAAAGTAATTAAGGAGCCTCAATCCTCACCACTGGCAACAATGAGGGATGTACACAATGGGAGGGTGACATCTACACACACAGTAAAGTGCAATTTCCCTTAAGAGCACACAGAGATCACAGTCAGTCTGGGGCTGGTTTCCCCTTCTATCTCCAGATCCCCAAGAAGACTCTCCAGTGGCACAGCTATAGGCTTGATATCTCAGCTGAGTGGCCAGGCCAAAACCTTCAGCACCCTCTCTGTCCAACCAGGGCTTTGTTTCCCTGCACAAGTAGCTGATACACACACACCTTTAGATTTGATTTATATACAAACACACATCTGGGAGAGGCTGGCACAGGTTTTCTAGCTATGCTCCCTTCTGCCCAGACTATAAGGTAGTTACCACTGCCACCAACCAGCTCTTTGTCAGCAACTATAAGGCCCTTACAAAGGGTGTCCCATCCTACTGTGTAATGTTACTAATAATCCAAATGGTAGTTTTGACCAAGACTTGCAATAATATTTAGGAATGGCCTGCACAGTGTCACCAAATACATATGCAAGTACTCTCAGACCTTAAATATGTCTCTCAAATATCAGACACAAAGATAGGTTTAAATATATTTAATAATAAATAATAAAAGAACAAAACAATACTCACTAACAAACATAGTTACTTCAGAGTTCAAAATCACATGAAATATTTTATAACAGCATTGCAGGACAGTCCCAAACGAATACAGAAAACATCTATACTAATCTTTACTATATTCCTATCTATATCTAAAAGAGATACTATGTCCAAGTCTTACCTACAGACAACACACAGGCAAAAGTGCTGAGTGGATGTTTCCAGGTCCAAGACAAAATACAAAATGCATAGTCTCTCTCTGAAAACATTCTTAAATTAATATCAAACATTACTGCTGGGTTAGCTTGGATGACATCACTCTTTGTCACCTGACTTCAGTTCCCAGGCTAAGCCAGAAACTAATACAATTTTAACATCCCTGTGTGATAAATACATATATCTCAGATGTGCTCCAAACTGTGTAGCTGCTAGGAAGTCATAAAGTAATGAAACACTTTATATTTTAAACCTAGTAATTACTTTTCTTTTCAGACAATAGAAAAACATCTAGCTCTGGACATTGTGTCTGCTTGCTGCATTGAAACTAATTTTTATAGCACATTGTAAAGCACTTAATTTCAACTTATTTTCTTGAAGTTTTGTAAGTTAATCTTCTATGTTCCTGCAGGGTATGCTGTGGTTACATTCTTTACTCTCAGTACTGTACAGACTCTCTTCAGCACAGACTTCTGTACCAGTATTTTAATATACACTTACATAATGCTCTTACATTTGTAAGACAAGCATATAAATCATGTTGATATTCACAAATGACATATGAGTATTTACAAAATTGCAGATAGTTGGGCTGGAAGTATCACAGTGATAAACCTTGGTGGACAGTTTGGGATGTGTGATTATAACTGGAAATTGCTTAGGCTATGGAGTAAGATGCTACTTTTGGCAACATTGTTTGAGGTGGATGTTAAAGTCCAGCCTATGATGGATTCTTTAGATATAGCCTTGTCAATTGTAACTGTAGTCTTGATCAATTTCACTACAGGTCATGTGCATCTTGTTAACTTTTATAATCATTCTGCCAAATTTTCATTAGTAATTTGATTTGCTTGTTATTGACTTGTCTGAATGTATCTTACTCCTGTTCAACAGAATGGCATTGCTTGCTTCCCATTAACATTATTCAGCTGCCATGTTTTACTTTTTGCCTCCTGATAGACAGATGATACACTAATGAACAATGGTTATGTGTGGTTCTGTGTTGGTGGCTAATTAGCTGAGTGCAGACAGTCCTTGTGCATGTACCACTCTAAGCATTTTGTTTGATTAGTTCATTGAAAAGTAAGAGTATTGTCTTTACAAGTTACACTACAGCATGGAATGGACTTCTTTGGAATTCAGAGCATGAAAAAGTCTGTGTTCCATCACAGTATGGTCTATTTTGGTATTACATCCGTACCCAAGTAATATCGTTATGACTTTTTGTATGACACGAGGAAAAAGACATTCTGAAGTACACAACAATATTTGGCAAAGCTGCAACATTATCCATGAATACATGGAGAAAACATGACATACATTTTATTTATAGCATTTAACTGTATCAATGACCTGGGATTTCATTTCTACCAATTGTCCTCCTTGAGAAAAAAAAATAAGTATTAAAATTCAGTTCCTTCCTATGTTGATATTGTGTGTTCTACAAGACTCATTTTGCTATATTTTCAGGTAGTTTCTTTTTTAGTACTTCAAATTACTGTTGTTGCAGAAGAGGGCATTTAAATCGGGAAAACAGAACCAGACAGATACAAATGGCAAAAGAAGAGGCTGATGACTTACACTTGCCGAGTCCTGGAAAATATTTATTTTACTTGATATATTATAAGCAACACAATAGCTCTCCTACTTTCTCCATGACTGTCATCATCCCTACTGGATAACTGCACCCAGGTTATACCTGCTACTCTTACAGATACATATGTAATCAAAAACGTACAATTCCATGTGTTTGTATATTGGTGACCCAACTAAATACAAAGAGTCTTGTGTTGTCAATGTCTGGCCTGTTGGCTAAAGTAATCTATATAAGCAAGGGTAAACACTAGTGGTCTAATATATCTGTTTGCAGTAGTTCACAAACACAATGAAAAGT
Source organism: Protopterus annectens (assembly GCF_019279795.1). Classification (NCBI taxonomy): domain Eukaryota; kingdom Metazoa; phylum Chordata; order Ceratodontiformes; family Protopteridae; genus Protopterus; species Protopterus annectens. Next base: position 1,069,919,732 of record NC_056731.1, on the reverse strand, counting down.
GCAAAAAAATATTATGCACTCAAGCATTTTGTTCACATTGGTGTTCATTGAGTTCTTTCCCTTAACTAAGCGGCATGTGACAGACATGTTATTCTTTCTTTTTTTACAAAGCTGTTATTCTGCTAGATATCAGCAGCTGTCAGCTGTTGCTAGGAGTTTCCATGAGAAAGGTATTTTGCAGATAACAAAGAAAACAATCAGATAGCTAGAACACAGCACAAAATGTCCACTGCTGATAAACAAGCTGGATTAAGTTATTGGCACACCTTTAAAACTGTACTGGAAGATAAATCACTCTACCAAACTATCAATGAAGAACAATAGTGCATTATTTAAAACTGGCAAAGTAAAACCTTAGAAGGTCTCAAGTACCAATAAGAAATACTGTTACATTACATACTGTAATATTCAACAAAATCAAAATGTGTTTAGACATTTTTTACCCAAGTGCACCCTAGATCTGTCCAGTAACATGTAGCTGATAAAATCTTATGTATTCTTATAAACTGCAAAACATATTCGAAATTGTGTAAATCAACCACTAGCCAGAGACAGCAAATTATGCAAATACAATCTGCTTGATACAGAGGGATTTTAAATGGCAACTTTTAGCTCTTTAGAAAATGTGTTACATTAAAGCAATGTTACATTCCTCCAAATGGCAGAATCGTAAAGCTGTTATTGTTGATTAATTAGATGACTAGAGTGCTATAAAATTGTTTATAAATGTAACGGGATAGGAGAACATAATCACCACATTGTAAAAGTAAATGATGTCATTATCTTTATCAAAATGTCTTACTGACGGCATTTCTTATGTTTTGGTCTACTATGCTTTACAGTTTGTAGAAATAACGTGTGCCATTAGACTTGCTGAAAAAAAAATAAATCAAGTTAATGTTAATGTTACTGCATACTATCTGAAGCAGCAACTCCATATAAAATGTAAGTATGCAGACAAGTAAAAAACCTTATGCCTGGAATGAAAGTGGACTCAGTCTATGTAATGATATGGTTACTACCTCTGCTACATCACAAATCTAGGATTTGGAGTTCATTGCTTCTCTTGGTCACTGTCAGCATGGAGTTTGTGTTATCTCCGGGTAAAAGTAGGATTCCTCCAATATGATTTAGTCTCCTACCAACTCCAAAGACATGTCATACAGCTAGACAACTTATGTGAATTTGTTACTAGATTCTGCTTCTGCTGTGCATCAGTGATGCATGCTGTGTCAGCCATGTATGTATATGTGTATTTAAATATGTAGATAGATATATAGATACATAGATAATTAGATAGACAGATAGATGCAGAAGCATACCAGTGTGTGTGTGTGTGTGTGTGTGTGTGTGTGTGTGTGTGTGTGTGTGTGTGTGTGTGTGTGTGTGTGTGTGTGTGTGTGCTATCTCTTAAGAATGTCCTTTGATGGGCTGATGTGCTGATGTCTTGTTCAGGTTATACCTTGAACTGCATTCATTTTCAACATATGCTCCCCATGTTCATGATACTGAAATTGATTCATATTAGATTATTGGTAAAGTGAGCACCGAAAGTCTGACACCACAATATAATAGTGTTCCATTTTTTTTCTTTCTTTTGTTCTTCACTTGAAGTGCAGAAGGGGTATGATGCTAGTTTACAGTACTGGCCTAGGGTGCTGGTTGAACCAATTACACATCTGCTGGAGAACAAACCCTTCCTTTTTTTCCACACTTGTTTCAGAGTTTACTTTGAGTCAAGCCATCTTTGTCTGTTTGTTCTTTCCAGAACCTAATTTAAAGGAGAAGGATTGTTATTACTCTGCATGGGCACAGACAATTCAGATGTATTACCTTGTCAGAATTAAATCCTTCAGAAAAGCTGATCAGCTGTTCATTTCCTTTATTTTAACATGAGCTGACCTTTCATTTTACCTTCAGACTACTTCCAAATGGTTGTCTTTTGCTGTTTCTTTTTGCTATTCCTACCACAGCAAGTCACTTCTGGGCAAGGGAAATTACTTTTTGGACTGGGTAGGCTTTATCAGTTTGTAGAAGCCACTGTTTGGCCCTCTGTACATATTATTTTACAAAGCAGTACAAATAACATTCCTTTGCCTGTTCTAGAACAGGGGCTCCTAGACCGTCTTCCTCACAATCTTTATAAGCATTGGTAGTCTACCCATAAATCTAAGGCTACTATAGCAATGATTTAATGAATGAACATGGTACAGCTGTGTAGGTACACTTACCATAACAAGAAAAGTTCAGATAAATTACAGCTGCAGTAACCACTCCCTCTCGCCATCCACCTTACTTTTCTGCTTTATTGATAGGGAGAGGTCTGTGTACGTTTCTACTTAGCATTTATCTTTTTTGTTAAGGTCATTGCCTCCACATTCTCTGTTTGCAAGAAAGTCATGAAGATTTGGTACTCTGATTGCTGGTGTTTTCACCCCCTGAGCTCATGTCACCAGCTGCCTGGGTTACTGTGGGACATGGCCCAAGTCATTGGAAGATTGTCCAGCTGTTATATCCTTGGCAAGCTATAACCTATAAAGCTAAGACTAATGCAGCAGTGATTTATTTTAATGTTCTACTATGGTAAATGCAATTACATAAGTATATTTTCTGCTTGTCCTTGTATCCATCACCTATTCAATATCCCAATATTGTTTGTGCTCACTCACAATCAAAATCTCAAGTATATTTAATCATCTCTACTTAGGACAGCTCCCCCATGTCAATGGAACATGAACATCCATTTTTCTCTTTCAGAGAGTCAAGACTGATGTTTTGGAAACTTATTTTCATCTTATCTGATTTACAATCAGCAGGATACCATTGTAGTGCATAACAGTAATAAAGTTGCTTAAGGCCAAAAGGACAACATTGTTTCCATGCAGCAAAGATCAGCAAATTCTAAGCCTCATGTCTCAAACGTGCACTATCTTTACTTCATCTATGCCCTGATATTATGTCCATGAATGTGAAGAAAAGAAAGGTAGACCAGAAAAAGATTTAACACAGTCCTATGTCAACCATGAAAAAGAAATCTTAGTGCCAAAAATATAGACTTACAACTCTTCCTATATAATTAAGAGAGACAACCACTCATAATAATGGCAAATGGACCTCATAATTTTATACGACCTCTCAAGAGACATTCTGGATATGCTGTTATATGCCTTTATTATGTCTATAAAAGAGATATCTTATGAAACCTCAAACATCAAGACACTACAAACCAAGACATGAATCCAGATGCTAGAAATTGTCACAATGGCAAAACTTCCAACTGTAAATATTTTATGCAGAAGGACATGTTTCCTGTACTGTCATGTGGGGGACAAAATCTCAGTGATATTTTACTTTAATACTCTAAATATGCATTGGCTTTTCTTGCAATGCTATACCACCCCTTTGCCTTGAGAGATTAAAAAGACATACATATATGTGCCTTGCTCATCTAAAAACTGACACACATGTCTTAAAATGCATTTTTTAAACATATAAAACCAAAGTAAAATGTAGTCAATATTTCATCACAGGACACATTCCTCCCATACTAATCATGCATCAGTTGCAATGTTACTTCATCATGGGGATAAGGGGCAGTCCCCATTTGCAGTGGATAACAAGTAGTACACACAGCAGTATTGCCATATTACTTCCTCCCTTCTCTGTAAATGTTAATCAATAAGTACTTTAATAACACACAGTTGCCTTATAAAACAAATTCACACTCCTTTACAGATTTTGTAACTTCAGAAATATGGGAACATTGGAAAATGATACTGACTAAATATGATGAATTGATCACGTTTAAGACCCAAAGATGTCTGACAACTTCAAATGCATCCTGACAGTGTAGACTCTTTTGCTACCTATACTGTGCTCAGCAAATTAGGGGCCAAAATCATTAAAATTACAATAAGGTGTACACAAGCTCTGTACCTCACAGTAACTTTTTAAAAGTCATAGACAGCACTACTGTAGTGCTTTTACATGAAGAGCTGCAGCACCATGCTGGGCTGACTCCATAGCCGTACTACCTGCTAACTAGGCAGTCTGAGAGAAGGACATATGCTTTTTAGTCCTATGGTCTCCCCTAGACTGCCAGTAAGAAGGCATTTATGCAGCATAGCCATACAGAGAATGTCACGGGTACATAAAGTAGCATGGTTGCTCTTGATCTCTCGTGGTAATTAACACAGCCTAAAGGTTGTGTTCATCTATCATGGTAGAGGTAAGTGTTAGGGATTTTGTACATGTGTGTAGATGATGGGCTCCATGTGTGAGTATGTGTCTACCTAGAAAGAAACAGCAGGGTAGTAAGTGAGGGTGTAGGTTAAGTGTGTGTGATTGAGTCAAGAATGGGCTGTGTGTGTGTGTGTGTGTGTGTGTGTGTGTGTGTGTGTGTGTGTGTGTGTGTGTGTGTGTGTGTGTGTGTGTGTGTGAGACTGCAATGAATGTGAGAATGTGTGTGTGTGTGTGTGTGTGTGTGTGTGTGTGTGTGTGTGTGTGTGTGTGTGTGTGTGTGGATGGATGTGTTGGGGTGGCTGTAATACTTCCAAACACTTTTGGAATAATTAATAAAGCTTTAGACTTGTAAGTAAGGCCAGCAACATTGGGTGGAGGAAGGCCACTTGCATGGAATAACTCTTTAAACTCGTGGCTGAATGGCACTTAACCAGAACAGGGATCAGGACTTGGTGGAACCAACTGTCCTTACAGGATAGATCTTTAAACTCATGCCTGAACTGCAGTTAAAATAAAGAGGTATTGGTTGGTGCTGGGGGGAACTGCTAGCCATCACAGATAACTCTGTACACTTCTGCTAGAGCAATCCTTGCACTTGAATTATACACGGGTTAGGTTGAACATTAGGCACTAGGGAGAACATTTGAAAATCATGTCTTAATTACACTTACATTTAATGTGGGTGAGGGGGTAACTCTAGACACCAGGGTGGACAGATAAAATTGTTTCTTAATGGCACATATGTGTAACATGGGTCTGGGGAACACCAGACACCAGACACTATTCATGACTTTTCACTAAGGTGTGGGGATGGGGAACGCTAAACATCAGGGATACTCTATGTAGCATGCCTTAAAGGCACTTGCTTGAAAAATAAAAATGTGTGCAGTGGAGATGCTTTAAATACCAAGCCTTAAAGGACACTAAATGGGATCTCAGTCCTGTACCTCTCACCTCCAATTTAAGGGCTCGATCCTCTGCATTACCCCAAGACACATGGGAGCATTTCTTGCAATGTTCCACATTTTTGCAGAATGTTCATATCTTTGCCTCATAATTTTAGTCTGTTCCTCATAACATTTGTGATTTTCTGGATTTCTATGGCAGATCAATTAGGATTTAATTCACTAAATAATGACAGGCATTTGCAATTCAGACTTCATAGTCATCAGAACATGCATGGTAACACAATTCATTTTATTCTAGCAAGTTTCCAAGTTTATAAGAGCAGTATTTAAAAGGTGTCCCTATTGTTGGGGCTTTTCCACCATTATTTTTGGCATTGTCCTGATTTTTTGTGCTAAGAGGTTCAGAGCTATCACTGGGAGGTCACCTATAAAAGCTAAGAAGTAAGAAAAAAACTCAAGTAGAAAAGGATTCAAACCCTGAAGCTCTGTCATAGAAAACCTTAACATTAGGCCAGTGCACCAATTAATAAGGTAGTTCAGCAGGGATTTTAGACATATAATGAGCATCCAGGACATTATTCAGTGACTGCAGCAGCTCTTGATATACAAGGGAGAGGGATTGGGGACATTAAGCATAAATCTCAACCTCGTAGTGCAAGACATTAAGAGAAAACAACAATCATGTACTGATTTTAACCATTCACTATACAAATCTAGAACACTATTAGGATAACAGCTTTTGCATTAGCATTCATTTAGTAATGGAAATGAAGCATGAAACTTGAAGACTGTGATCACTGAGAATTACTACAGCAAAGAAAAAGTAGATATCATGGATGTTCTGATAAGAGGAACAGATATGGTATGTGCAGTGTGTGTGTGCTATACTTGTTTTGTGTATGACAGAGTTAGCAGAGGGTGCTTGTGCTAACACATTGTGACTGCCACTGTTAACTGCAACAGGAATGGGCTGATCTGAACTTGTGGTAGTAAATAGCTATTCAGAGGCATGCAAATTATTTGATAATGAGGTGTCTCATCATTGTTACTAATGTGTCTCTGAATTAAATGTACCCACATTGCAGAAGCAGTGCTTTTTTACCATAACCCCCTGGTATATATCTATATAAATATCTCTCTCTCTCTCTCTCTATATATATATATATATATATATATATATATATATATATACTTTCTACCTTACATTTGCTAATTGTTTTCTTTAACTTAACTGTCATTCCCTTCTGAAAATCTCTTTCTTTATTTTTGTTTTGCTAAATGGAAATTGGTAATGTATCTCTGTTATTGTAATACATGGCAGATCTTTTTTATGATTTAATGTATACATGTAGCGCCTTGTTGTTGTGTTGTGTCTTTCGGCTTTTCCCGGTTAGGGGTCGCCACAGCGGAACTCCGGTCCGCTAATGATTGGTAGTTGATTTTTACGTGCCGAGTTACCAGCCCTGACGCACAACCTTCAATGAAGGTACACCCATTCACGCATGTCTCCACGCAGAAGACGGTCTAGCTGAGAATCGAACCGGACAGCGTCTTACTGTGAGGCAACAACGCTACTGCAGCACATTTCATCTAAATTCTTCACTTTACTAAAAAGGAGTGAACAAACTGCAGATCAGTCTGTTTATGGTACTGAGGCATTATCTTAAGCTGATGTGAGAATCTCTTAATTTTTCTCAGTATCTGCTTGCTGCCAGCCTGTTTGGTAGAAACCAAGTTCTTTTTTTAATACTTACAGCTTGATACCACAATCTGTGTGAAGGCTTTCTTTGGTCATGACTAAAGCTACTTTTCTATCAGAACATGCAAGGTAGACAAAACTTCTGACCAAGCTGCACCCTTGTCTCCCATATGCCTCATCAGCTCTTCACTAACATACAGTCATCTCAGCTGGCCAAACTTGGACAATCTTATAATAAAACTGTAAATTTCACAAGCAACTAGAGCCAGATCATGGACAAATGAGGCTCTATGCAAGGAAATGGGCCTGCCAAGCCCCTCGGCAGCGATTCTGTTGTCCCATTACTTACCCACCATCACCATAATACTGCTCAAAACTATTGGTGTGCATACAATTTTCTTCTTTACTTTTGAAATGAAAACAGAGAAATGCATTTAATTTAAAACTTTTAATTTAAAAATGCTTTGTTGGCCAGAGTAGCTTCGCTGTCATGGAAGATCTTTGCGGTATTCATACTAAAAGGGGAAATTTGGCCAGGGCATTGAGGAACTCCCCCCTACTTTTTATGCTAGCCCAAGTGGATGTAAAGAATCTCTCAGTGGGGGCCTCCATTTAGCATCTCATCTCAAGAATGCAACACCCCCTCCCCTTAAAGTGCACTGTAGTATTAACAATCTTTCTACATAGTGTGGGAGAAGAACCCGTATCCTTTTGTAGTAAAGGTAAGAACATTATCTGTTTTGTTACTAACACTGCTTTGAAAGTCTATAGCAAATACACTGACAGACATTTGTTAAACAAAACAGTTGCACATTGAAAATAGACTTACCATGAGCAACAGTAAAACTCTCTTCCCTTGAAACACACATTCCTTGAGAATGCAAATCACATTCCTTGAAAATGCACTGAAGCTGACATTCCTTAAAAATACACCCCTGTAGATTTTTCCATTAAGCAGCGAAAGAAAATGTATGAAATAATAAAAGACAAAATTACCCATTTCAGCATATTTCAATCAACTATAACAAATAAGCAGGTAGCTGTTGTGGAGTATTAAGGCTCTTGTCTCTTGTAACCAAGGTACAGGATTTGAACCTAATCAAGCTAATTAACTAACTATTCTTAACTATAACATTTTATACACACACACACACACACACACACACACACACACACACACACACACACACTCCAATGTGTGTCATGTGGGATGGCACAATGCATGCACAGAGAATGCTTCCTTAAAAAAAAATGCACAAACACAAAAAAATGCAAATATTTTGTTTTTTACTTAATTAAATTTGTGGGAGCCCTCAGTGCCCCCCATACCAGCAGGTCCTAGGTGACTGCCTAGGATGCCTAGTGCTGGACCCAACTCTGCAGACAACCACATTAGCTAAACATATTGGTATCCTGAATGTCTGTCCCTTAACTGGTTCAAGCTTCCTAACCTATTAGTCTACATCCACTGTAAGGCTGCCAACAACATCCACAATAACTCCAACAGATGCCCGGCCTTCAGCCAGTTGGTAAGCTGGTCCACACCCCACAGATCACTGGAATTACAGAACTAGCTCAAAAACAAAAAAAAAATCATAATGACATTTGCCTGTACTATCTTTAGGTTCATAGATTAGTACTAAGCTAACTGCCCTTGTGAGCCATTTTAAGCCTAGCCAATTATCCCTTGTGAGACTCAAACCCTGCACCTTGTGTTTGTAAGGCAAACACCTTAACCATTTGGCCACCCTCCCAACTCCTTTGATAAATTGCATAACCCTGTCCCAAGAGATCTCAAAATATCTCAAAATATCCACAATTTCAAATTTCCTTGAAAACACGCATATAACACAATACTTCTGCACTTGTACCAGCCATATTACTAAGCCCTTTTCTCATTTTGTTCTTATCAAATCTATAACTTAAAATCTCAGTGACATCATGCCTGTCAGCAAAACACTCCTGCTCTTTTAGCAACCCTATTACTAAGTCTGCTCTTTATGCAGCCAAATTAATCAAAGATCATAAAATCATCGTAGTGAAGCTCCTATTTGCAGGTCTCAATTGAATATTTTAATGACTTTCATATAACATATGTATTAAAATTGCAATGTGACTATATCCATACTTTGTAATGTAATGTGTTTCCCCTTAACATACTGCGGATATCATACTGATCGCATCTTAAAGTATTTATATTGTATTGTTATATAATATATTTTTGCTGTTAGCTGATGCTAACTGCTTGAGTTAATGAATGTAATGTGGAGCTTTTCTTTCAGGTCATTGTACAGTCATACCTTCTCAGTATACAAAAGCAAACAAACAATAATCAGACAAGTTAAGCACCTGTGACAAGATATATTTATGTGCTTAAAGATGATTCTTGGTCTTACATTTGACATACATGATTTTGTGAACTTCTGCCAAATTTTAACATAGAGTTTGATGAATTATATGCAAAGAGAAGGTAACGCTGAGAAAAAAGAAGCAGCAAAAATATAACAAACATAACATTTGGTTTTGTCAATGGTAATCATGCCTACTCAACCTAGTGAATTTCTTTGAGAAGGTCCCCAAAGCAACTGAGGATTGCTAAACAGTTCATACTGTCTACTTTGACATGCCCCGGGATTCATGAAGCTTGCGCCAGGCGCAGGCGTAGCGTAGGCAGTATAATGCCAAATATGGCCGCCAAGCGATTCGGGTATGATCCAATTCCACGTGCACTACCAGCGTATGCCAGATCTGCGCAGCTCTCGGCTTAGTATGCTAATCACCCCATGTGCAGTACTGCAGCATGCAAATGAAGGTACATAGCAATTCATGAAGTGGTGCAGGTGTAGCGTAAGCAGACAGAAATGTAAACCAAAAGAAACGGTTTACATTTTTCCAAACAGAACATCGGAGCCATGAAAGAAGACCAAACTTACATATTACAAAGTTAACATATGCCAATGGCTAAATATACAGCCAATGGCATAAAAAACATGCACAACACATAAAAAATAACATTTAATGTCATGGCTACAGTAACGCAAAGTACAACCGCAGGGCATGTGTGTGCAAATGGGAACACAAGGAAAATATATACAGATGTCATAAAATTGCAATGTAACACAAATCATGATTTCACCATAGTAGTCAATGGTATGCATGCTACACCACAACCAAGCTGCAAGGGTTGCTAAGGGTCTGTGACAGTGTTCGGCACGGTAACGATGAATTAGTAGTCAATGCCATGCAAATGAGGCAAGTAATACTGAATCGCAAACATCTCCCGCCGGCCTAAGGATGTACCGTACGGCACAGCACTACAACACCAAGGAGTGGTCTGGAGGTATACATGACATCAGCAGTGGGGTGTGCCACCATAGCTGTAAGCATATTGGAGCAATGCAAATCCGGGTTTCCCATTGCTAAGCAAAGCCGCAGGTTAGGGGTGTGGATGTAGGTATTGCTTTGCTTAGCTGAGAGCACACATGGTGCCCGAAAACGCATGTCTACGTGGATGACAACGTGCCCAAAACCCGGTAAGCGGACGCACGCACCGCGCACCACAGCTCAAACAGGAAGTTTACGGGAAGACAATAAGGAAATGCCGCAGTAGGGTAATTGGAGTACAACTGAGTAATTAACACTTATTAACTCACAGTGGGCCATTGACGGCAGCTAACAAGGCTGCTAGTAGCAACCTGCAGAACAAGATAGGGGAGGTGTCGGATTGCAAAGAAAAGAGAACTGTCACCACAGAGCAAAGCAAACCTGCAGTAGATCGGCTATAGACCACATTTTGTAACACAATCCTGGTGTGGGAAAGTACAAAACAAGAAAGCAAGCTGCTGGATGCATGCCCGGCAATGGGAGGAGAATCGTTAAGAAAAGTGAAGGCAAGGGCAAGAGGTGATCCATGGCAGCTAAATGTAATTCAGCGCCAAAGGCACCACAATAGCAATACCCGTGGTAAAACACATAAGATACCCTGCAGCTCTGATTGTACATACACACCCTATGACATCATCAGTGTTCAAAGCACAATAGTATAAAGTGTGAGGGCACCTCACACACACTCGTGTATTCCCAAACACTGCATCATTGATGTAAACAGATGGGGAACTTTTACAATGTACTTGTTGGGAGCTGCCATAACTGTGATTCATCACCATGTGTTGGAGACTGAAGGTGGTGTGGAGGTTGATGCTGACAACTATCTCAGGCCCCGGAGGAGGAGAAGAGTGTTCAGACCAAGGGTAACCTACCAGGGCTACATGATCTGGAGATAGTAGAGCATTACAGGGTGGACAGGGACATCATACAGCAAATTGTTGAGCTGTGCCGGCCACGCCTCAGATCCAGGAACAACAGAGTGGAACCCATTCCAGTGGACACAAAGGTATGTGTAAGCTTGAGATTACTAGCCACAGGTACCTTTCAAAGGCCAAGTGGAGATATCATGGGGATCTTACAGGCATCAGCATCCAGGGTACTCCACCAGTTCCTGGATGCCATGTTACTACATGCCAATGAGCATATATATGTCCCCCGAACTCAGGAGGAGTTGGCCAGTAATATGCGTCTCTTCCACCATGTGGCAGACTACTCAGAGGTACTGGGTGCAATAGACTGCATGCACATACATATCAAGTCACCACCCGTTGAGCATGGTAGGTGCTACATAAACCGCAAGGGATACCACTCCATCAACTGCCAGGTCATGTGCAATGCCCAGGGCATTATCACGGATGTGTGTGCTGGCAGCCCTGGAAGCTACCATGACAAGCACATCTGGCATGCCTCACAGCTGTATCAGGTATTTGTCATGGGGGACATCCCATATGGCCACCTTATGGGGGATGCTGGCTATGCACTGGAGCCATGGATGATGACGCCCATCAGAAATGCACACACACCCATGCAAGAACGCCATAATGAGGCACACGCACAAACCAGAATCATCATAGAGCATGTGTTTGGGATGCTGAAATCACGGTTCTGTTGCTTGGACATATCTGGTGGTGCCTTGAAGTACTCTCCAGGCACGTGTGCCCACATCTTCATAGTATGTGCCATGCTACATAATATGATCCTGCAGAAACAGCTGCAGCAGGGACATAATGGTGAAGGCTCTCACAGCCCACCGCAATTGCCAAGGGCATCACAGGCACAGAGGGATTCAGACCACGAACACCCTGTGCCAGCCCCAGTAGACAGACGGAGGTGTGCCCAATATGCCCATGCCTTGGCAAAGAGGGAACGTATATCACATACACTGACAGTGTAGGCCCCTACAGACTGGCACACTTCTCCACCTGCACACACAGTAAAATGGATGCTACACACACGACCAACTGTAAATTGTTATGTATAGGTGGTCTACTGTGTGAATCCTACATAGGCAGCTCTCAACAATTGCACACACAACAGCTATTGGAACAAGGTAAGTCAACACCTGAGCAGTAAACGAAACTAACAGCATGTGTTGATACTGTATGTATAGGTTCCTAGGTACATCGATAGGTACATGCCTGATTGTCAGAGGCCATTCATCAGCCTAGGCAAAATGTGTCTGCTGTCACCACCCCATCGATTAACTGTTCCTCTGTGGTGCAGAGGCAATTACAGGATCCATGTGTGTAACCACTGTTCCCCACCCACTGTGCAAGGATTCCCTGGTGTGTTAATGAGGGGTTCCATATAATGTAATCAGGGATGTAGTTCCAAAGTATGGGGAGTACCCATGACAGGTATCCGTCACCCCAGCATTCTCCATTTATGGTTGTGGCAAGGTGTAGCACATTATAGTGTGTGGCTCACTGTGACATGGATTCCCATAGCTGGAGCACATCCATTAAACATCACGTGGACATACCATTAATAGGTATCATCCATATGTAAACTAACTGAGTTACACATTTGTTTGCAGTATGGAGGAACAGCCATAGTACAGTCCACATACAAAACACCATAACACTTGTACATATCCCAGCTGCCCGAGTGGTAAAGCCACTGACTGTGTCGTGCATGTTCCTGGTTCCACGACCTGCAAGGGCCGTTACATAATTCCGATGGTACGAATAATGGATGTTGGATGCAAGTCATTAGAGCACGTTTAAGCACATGTTAGCAGGTTTATGCACTGGCAAGTGACGGTAAGCGTCGTTTAAACATGACTACACGGATATGCGCAAAACAGGTCTAAGCTTTGCTGAATATCGCGCAGATCACGGTCAAAGATGGCCAGAACAGGTGAAATCTGCATTATTCACCCTTGTACTAATAGTGCCTGCTCTGAGAGGTTAAACTACCACTGCCAGGAGTAGAACACGCAACCATGTGCACAATCACCTACCGCTAAGCTACCTGAGATGTACCAATGGCAGGTGTGTATTGTGACAGGTTAAAACACAAAAGGGCAGAGCTCCGGAAATGGTATACACCGCCATGTACCCAATGAAAGGTTCACTCTCTCTCTCTCTCTCTATATATATATATATATATATATATATATATATATATATATATATATATATATATATATATATATATATATTTATTGAGAGATATATGTCGATATATACGGATATACACATATCAGCAAATATATAGATAGGTTAACAACATGTACACAACCATGGAGGTACAAATAAATAACTACCAAATGCTTTACATACCGACACGCGTAATCACGAGGCTTAAAGACTGAAAGACCACAGTACCAGAACACTCGAACCGCAAGTACTATTATCACAATGTTAAGGGACATTTAGTTATTGCTGCTGGTACTGCGGTCCAGGTAGGTACTGTGTTCAAGTGTGTTTCTGATTGCTGTAGTGTGTGTAAGTGTGTGTTCTGAGTGCGGTGTGTGTTTCCATGGGACTGTAATGTGTGTGTGTGTGTTTGCTTCGTGTGTCTATTCGTGCTAACTCGGAGGCAGATTAATACAGTAGGTGTGGTCATAGCTGGCCTAGGGTTACCACCTGTCCCACTTTGAGAGAGACAGTCCCTCTTCGGGCAGTTGTGTCCTGACAAAAAATATTAAAAAGGACAAATGTCCTGAGATTGTAGGACATAATTATGTCCCATATTTTATGTAATAGTTGCATAAAATAGTTATTTCTGTATCTAAAATACCTAAATGTTACAAGAAACATAATAAGCAACTAAACTGCTACAAGAATAAGGTTTTATTTAGGAAAAAAGTTAAGTTCTAGCCTTTGTACTGATTGTGGGTATGTGTCAGCCTCTAAAATCCGATGTGTGTCCTGCAAATGTCCCACTATGGGCATTTGAAAAGGTGGCAACCCAAGCAAAGAGGTTCAGTCAACAACACAACTGCAATGAGTGCAAATATCTGTGACAGAAATACACGAGACTGCTTACATGCAGCAACATTTCATTACATATCGATGTATTACCGGAGGGATTGAAGGATCAACATCACCTGCATGCTATATAGGAACCAATTAACAATGGCTTAATGAATAAGCCTGCAATAACCATAGTATTAGTCTACTAAATGATAGGTCTTCAATTAGGGAAGCAGCCCTCACACACATATGGAATATGTATAAATGCAGACCCCACAAACCTTTATCTGCTATGTACACCCACCTACATCTCCCCCACACCCGAAACAATTGCAATACAGACTGTAATAACATCACAAACATCCACTCACTCAATGACATCTGCAGAAGCCTTAACATACTTTGTGAGAGACACGCTGTAATGGCGCTATGTGAAATTGTTGCTGTTGTACAATGGAACAGATGCCGATGTTACAGGTTTTGTTTGCAATAGTCTCGTGTCAGACGGTTGAGATAACAGCTACACTCACATGTAGAACTACATCCTCTAGCCATCACACACAATCCACGAGGGACATGAAGTCAAAATATCTGTGTCTCTCCATATAGCAGTTGCATTTCATCACAAAAAAACACATCCAGGCCGTCTTCCTCGAAGGTAGGGCAAAAGGACAACGCCCAAGTGGAGCATTCAATTATACCCCACTGTTGTCATGTAATTGGCTAATGGAGTAGCTGCACAGCTGATGTGCATGTAATCATCTACTCTGGAACACCAATTGGTGGCAGGATACCACATGTTACTGGTATCTATGTATAAAAGGATGGCTTGCCATGCATTCAAGTGGTATGCACATACCATAAAACCGTTAAAACAGGAAAGGAGTAAGACAGATATTTTCGTAAACTTGGACCACTAAGAAGGTATGTAGAACACTCAGTATGTTAGTGTATGTAGTGCCAGTGGGAAAAGGTATTATGTAGTGATGTCTTCTTGAGCATAGTAACACTTGTAGAAATTGTGTGTACTGCTGTGGTCCACAGGGTAAACACCTCATACACCAAAAGGGATGCTACATAAGGGCTTTAAACACAACAATTCCACTCCAGCCACTGTCAGTGGCAGGGTTTGTCCAACAAGTACTTGCCATAACAGGGGATAGTATATGTTGATGTACTGTAACAGTAGGCATATGTATGGGTGTATAACTGAGAATAACATGTCTAAGGTGGTCCTGCTGTGCAATTATGCTTTGCATTATGGGATATTGTTGCAAAAATGTGAAATGTACAGTATTGTAGGTAGATACGTCAAATATTTTACATAGCATTACTGCTATATTATCCAAACATCAGGTATGTCTATTGGAATGTACAATACACAATAACAGGATACATATGGCTTGTAGTCACCAGACAGTGTAACAGCATGATAGCTAATTGAAATGGAAGAGCTACTCAATTATCCGTGCACAAAGGACATGTAATAGCTTCATAGGTTCATAGTTAGGTACTATACTGTCTGGCCAAGTCCATTCATAAGCCCAACTAGAGTGTTTTCACTTGCAGCACCTCCCTAGGTTAGTGTCCTGTGCCTGTGAACAGCAGAGCCATTTGTTTCCTGCACCTATGTACAGTAGAGCCACTGCAGTGATCCCTGGCGTAAATGTCTGTCTCCCATCCACCCATCGAGGTATCTCGTGAAGAGTGCTAGTGAGGGTCCCTGCCTGATGTACATAGGAATCATGTTCCAAAGCATGGTGAGTGTCTGGTTCAGGAATGTATCCCTCCAGCACGTCCTAGTCATCGTTGCGTTTGGGTACATATCCCAGAGCATGTTGCTGTCAGTGGCTTTTGCTTATGTTGCTTATGTGGAGTATATCCATCAATATTGTTGTGGACATGGGCCTTCTATGTTCAGCAGAGATCACCTCTGAGTATGCAGTATGCAAATGAGTACAGTTGGGATTTCTGTAGTTGTGCTACATACGTCATCCTTCAGAGGTCAGTAATCCTCTTGGTGTGTTAATGTTGTGGTATTCAAAGCCATTCCCTTCTGTGCTAGCCTGTGCCACAGAGAAGCATATACCGAAGATGAGGGTCCCTATGACCGAGGACTGGGGAATGCCAATTGTAACTGATTTACAGTAAGAACTAGGGTATGCTACCTTCACTGTGTGGGTCCTGTCCGTGAGCCACTTTGCATAACATCTCGTGACGTAGGGGTTGATGTGCAGGTGGATGTGTATATTGACAATACCAGAATGGGGAATGGTGTTGAAAGCCAATGAGGGGACAAGGTAGGCTGTGTGGACCTCCTTACCCTCATCTACTACCTTGGTAACTGCCTCAAAGGACTCCACCAGGTGTAGGAGTCATGGTCTGGTCCTAACAAATCCAAACCGGGTGGTATCAAATGTTTGGAGGCCACCAATGTCTCTGTGAATGACTTCCATGATGATGTGCTCCATAGCCTTGCAGAACAGTCTAGTCAGGCATATAGGGAAATAGTTCCTCTGGTCCATTGTGGTGCCAACTTTGTGGAATGTGATAACTGTCGCTGTGTGACATTCAGGGGCCACAATGCCTGAAACAAGGCTATTAGTGAATTTGGTGCCCAAGTGGGGAGCCATGTCATTCTGAGGTTTGTGTAAATCGCAGCCTGGGATGTTGGAAGGTCACATGGAGTCTGGGTTCCAGGGTTTAGAGAAGCTTTGAACTGCATAGTTGTGACCGCAGGGACTCTGGATTGTTCCTGTATAGATGTGGGCCCTTTAGGGTGTGAGAGCAGTGTAAAGTTAGCACTGAACCTATCTGCCAGGATGTTGCCAATATCAGTCGGTTTTGTAATGTTCGTGCCTAACTGCTGTATGTCAGAGCAGATGTAGGTATCGCCATTGAGAGTAGTGACATACCTCCATAACGCTTTGTGGTAGTCCTTGGTATGAGTCGCAGTAAAGTTTACGTAGCTAGATTTGGAGGATGTGATAAGGATCTCAGATTTCTACTGAGGCTGACCAGGGAACTACCCCACCCATGGGATTGTACTCTACTTTGCAACAGTCTCCTCCTTCTGTTGTACATTATGTCCATGGCAGTGGACCCCCAGAGTGGCATCCATTATCTGGTGGGTACCATCATGGCTCTGTCTGGAATAGCATGATCCATGCAGTCATGTAAGTGCTAATGAAGTGCAGTTGTGTATGATTCAGCATTTGTAACTATATTGTCCATCTGCACGGGTGTCATGACGTTTACTACTACTGTCATAAGAAGCCTGAAGTTGGCTTTGTAGAAATATTGTACTGTGTTTTCCGTGAAGGGCGTGTGCCAGGATGTGGATAACAAGGGTGATTAGCATACATTCGGATCTCACCAACGAGGGGATAACCCCAGGTGTGGAACACCAGTCACACATGTTGGTAATGTCCAGGTCTAGGATATTGTTGGCCCTGTTGGTGGTGTGGATACGTTGATCCAGCCGATTGGAGGTTATGAATCCCAGAAAATGTTGGCCTAATGTGTCGGTACATGAGTAGGTATCCCAGTTAAGTGTGGAGTAGTGTCAGTCTCACATCAGTAGTTCCTGTTTGAACCCTACTTTCCAGTACACCAAGAAGAGAGGGCCGTTAATAGTGGGGTATGGTGTGGAATCCGTAGTAAGCTACAATTTGTATAGCAGTTATGGCCATAGTTAGTTGCACTTGGATTACCTCTGATACTTTGAGCTAAGCAACCAGCCTGGAGGTGTGTACATCCTTGTGAAATATGGACGCACCTCTGCCGTGGGTGTTCCGGTCCTTGTTTCGTGACTGAAAGGTGTGGTCTGTGTAATAGCCTGTTAGTGCAGGAGTGCTCTCAGGACCCTAGAAGCAGGTCCCAGTCACTGCAGAGATATCGAAGTGGTCCATTATAAGGAGTGCCTCGGGTGAGTGCGTTTGAGATGAAGATGTCAAGCATTGAGTAACATTACCCTCAGGTTTTGCTTGCCTGTTCCTGTTCTCGTGGTGAACATGTTATTTGAACCGTGTCTAAAACAGGCACTATAGGAGCAGCAAGAGCCTTAGACATTATCCGTAATCCCAGGGCTGACAGGTGCAGGTCATCTGTGCCAAAGCATCATGTTCTGTCGACCATGTCATTCAAAGCAGACAGATACAGGATACGCTTGGAATGACACCAGAAGCATAGCCAACTGTTGAAGTGAATAATTCAGTCACTGTACTGCGTTATCAGTCTGGACGAATGCAGAATGCTTCTCAGGGCTGCATGGGCTACAAGATCGGAGAGCTATTGCATGTCTCTGTACATGTAGTCCAGGAAGTTACATCTCAGGGCATTCACACTAACATGGAGAATGACAGTCATATTGTACATGTTGAGGAGTGACCTGAGTACATAGGTTATGTTGCGGATCCTGCTACCCGACAGCCATATGAAAGTGACTATCACCTTGTGTAGCCTACTGTGTGGGACATCAGTGTGACCTCCTACAGACTCATCTATGACTAGTGTGTTGGGTATGTTATATCACCCTATTGGCTGTAGTTGATGGGCACACATGAGTCTGTGGGCTATAAGTAATTGGTGTTGTATGTGGTGATGGGGGCTGCCTGCGTTTCTGCTTTGGAGTCCTCTGTTGCCTACACAGAGTAGTATTGAGAGGCTCTGCAAATGTTGTAGTCTTACTATGCATGGCCTGTGGTGGTGGACATCTAGTGAGACTATGTGCAAACGTTTAACATCCCCACATGATTGTCAGGTTCAGTCTGGGTTGGAGAGAGCATTACCTCCAGCATGGCTACATATGTGCATCTCCCACAGGTTGTAGTGTCATATGTTAGGAGGTGAGCATTGTCTGTGTACATGAGACAATTGCTATATTGCCTCATGATGCCCATATTCATCATATAGACAGGCGATAACACTGGGAATTGACACTTGGACATGCCTGAATATTCAACCATTTCTCATTTCTCACTAGATATGTGAGGTAAGTGTGTACAACAGCTGTTTTACTCTAAGAAAGCTGGAAATGTAAGTACAAACAGTGTTTACCTGTAGAAAATGAGTAGGACTAAGTGCCATAGTAATTAGTAGCTCATGAAGTGCTTACATGTTCTGAACAAGTGCTGAGCATGAATAAGCAATACAGATAGGGTGTCGGACAACATAAACTCACTGCCCCCCAAACAGGTACACAATCACATATCCATGAACACTACAGAGCCCCTGTAACCATAACTATGATGGTACAAGGTGCACTCAGGCTGCATGTGACCTGTCCACATCCCTGGTTGTATCATACACATATGGCAAAACAGCTTGCTCTACACATACACATCACGTAAAACATAGGTTCATGTCAGTCTGTGAAAACACTGAATGGTGCACACCAACAGTTATCACAACCCACAAAGTGGAGACACCACTCATAATGGGAGGCACTGCACTATTACCCTGCTGAGTATGGTCTGAAAGTCCATGAACCTTAATCAACATATATGTTGTTAGCAGTACAGATGTAGATGACAGTACGGATGATTTTACACTGCATATCATACCTGTGACAGGTCATAGGACATTGTCACTCATACTGTGTTCCACCTACACTCAGTATACTAGATGTACCTTTGTATGTCACAGGACTGTTCTGCCAGCGGCCTGTTGACAGAACCAACACTACAAAAGGTGTCTGAGTGACATGTGCATATCACACCAGTGGCAGCTAGAGTAAAACAGTGTTAATGTTTTGTACTCCCTCCTCATTGTAGCCCATACCACACAAACAAATGGGAGGCATCTGCATATGTAAGTATGTGAATGGCCATGACCTAGGAGCAATAGCTGACTCAGTGTTGTGGACAACATACAGAATGGGCTTTGTGGGTGAGGTGCGTGACATATGTGCACAATATGACAGCTGCATACTGCATTGTCACCACTAGGTTAATAACCCTGTACCTATGAACTACCACCTAGGCAGCGGTCAACATAATGGACACTGTGTGTAAGGGATGGTGCTGTGCAGTTTACCTCCCTGAGCTACTGACGTCACCAGGCCTATTAGGTAGTCATAAGAGGCAACCCTAGTCATGACAGGGTGCCATCCATGAGCATAGAGATCATTATACAGCCATACTCATCACTCAAGTGACCAATATCGGATAACATATCACATTTAAGGGGTATTGGCCATGCTTGGATGGGTGACACCAGCCTTCACAATCCTCATCTCCACTATGCAGCATGCTGCCTACCCTGCATAAAGACATGTCCAACACTGTGATGTTGGACATGCTACATGTACATATCCTGATCTGAAAAACATACGTCATGGACAGCCACCTTCCTAGTACAAGGATCGCCACATGCTGGACAGATCCCTGTGCCATACATGTTACATACTCCTGCCATACTATGCAACCCTGTCCATCAAAGCTGTGCATGTCATCTCTATCAGACATGGTGTGATGACCACATGGTAGATGTATCATTACCTGTCTGAATCAGTTATGTGGCACTGATTCACCTGGCGGCGGGAACATGGCTGTCGGATACAGCTAGAAAACCTTACATCCTATGCTCATACATGGCCCAGGGCATACACACTACTACATTACCTTGGCCGTACATGCTATAGTTGATAACCATCCCTGCAAATACCATCCAGCTAGCCATTGTCCCATGTGTATCACATGTGCAACACAGGCGATACGTGGCTGGGTGTTGAACTGCTGTACAGTGCCGTGTAGATTTATATGGCTAAACACGTACATGTAAAGGTTTCCGTTCGCATGTCTACATTGTCACAGGTCATGTCCGTTAAGGCAGTGTATGTGTTAATATGTGACATATACACAGCATCAAGGTCAACAGCATTAATGTGGAGACATCCAGGCATGTGCTGATAGGTACGAACACCAGTACAGGCAAACAGACATGCCCACATCAACACAGCATTCACATGGAGTATGAGCAATGTAATGAGGTGACACACATATATGGTGATAATATCCAGTCCCCATTGGGTGTTACATGTGTGTGACACAAACATGTCAGTGGTGTCAGTGTCATGAAGATTTGCAAAGACAACTGTTCATATGTACTAAATGTAATACACATGTATGTGCAGCTGTATCTCTTTGCTTCTCTGAGATACTGTGACCTTTCTCCATCATTATGTCTTCCAGATATGCCTCAATCAAGACTGCCAGCATATAGCCACTTGGAGGATGAGGCCCTCATACCTTACCTCCAGGATAACTATGAGGTTATCTCTCCAGGATAACTATGAGGTATTGTTCAGCCATGTGCCACAGCATGTGGGTGGCCACAACCGCACCAACCAGCAGGTGCACAGACACTGCATGGACCAGATCAGACATGCAAAACAGCGTGCAAATGCAATCTCCAGGGAACAAGGTACAACAGGTGGTGGGCTACCAACCCAGCCCCCACTCACACGTACCGAGGAGCTACTGGCCAGCCTGGGGACACCATCAGAACAGCATCCACAAACTCTATCTGCCATCGTGGAGGTGGGTGTCTCTCAACCACCAAGACTGGAGTTGCCTGGTAAGTCACTACTGCACATATAACTATTAAATCCCATTTAGTTGCATGTGTCATTGTACAATATGTAATGTAACATCATATGCAAGGTATGTTTACACACATGCCTCATACTATAGAATGCTACCCTGTGTATGCACACATGTGCATATTCCATAGTATATCCTATTGTACTGGCGAATGTGTTAACATGCACATTGCACCCTGTAGCTGTCATATAGTCATGGATAATGATCATACTGCTGTGTCACCCCTATATAAGTACCTCTGGCATGCTGCAGAGACAGTAGGCTGTTGCAGGTGAGACAGTTGCCAGTACCAAGCATGTTAATGCGCAGATCTATTCGCCATGTGACCATTTAACACATGTACACATAATGTATGGTCCAGTCACGATATACAGGTTGCATCTTTAATCAATCACACTGGCTACCCATGTGCAATACATACAAACTAAATGAAACACCAACATGAAACCACAGAAACTATCATTGCTAGATGTGTGGACAGCTGTGCATACAATGGTGGAGGTGTTGTTCAATGTAGGAATATGTACTATACATCAGAACAACACATGTGGGGTACGCAAACAGAACTACACAGAGAGCTGAAGTATGGGCAGCCCACAGGATTCACCATTGTGGAATATGCCCATGCAATGAGTGCACACATCGTGATATGCCATCTGACGTGTCCATGACATGTAGTGGTCCGGCTGCAACATTGTCTCACTATTCCATAAAACATACCCCACATACCAAACATACAACCCTTTGTATGCATAACCCTGTGGACAGTAAAGTATCTGACATCTATGGGTGTATGTCATATGGGACAACACAGACATGTGAGATAGATGGCCATCACAAACATTTGGCCAACACATGTTCACACATGGCCATGGAGGATGGCCACAGACATGTAGCAACACACAGTAGATGTGATGTGTATGTGTGTACACCCTGTTGTACATTGTCTAAACATGGTCCAACTATAGCCTTTGTTGAATGGTTATATAGTAGATGTGGAACACTGGACATCCTAAAAGCCTGTGCACAGCTTGTGGAGGTGTCACTTAATTCAACCACATAAGATGTGTTGAACATCATGACTGTGTCACAGCATGACAGTAGCTACCTGTGCAGCATCCACATACATACACAGACACCACATCAGGCCACAGATACCGGACATTTCCCTTGCTGCTGTTGGACATCACTGTCAGCCATGCACCTTGTGTGTGTGGTACATAAATGTCATGTGGGACATGGTGTATTGACAAGTCTGCCATGTGTGGACACGGTTGCCAGGCAGCTAAGAAATGTTAGCAGTTGTGCAGGGGTGTCATCCGTATGTCTTTTGGTGAAATGTCACACATGACACATCATGGTTTAGTGTGTATACACCTCAGCAATGTGGGTCACAATCCACAGTATTTATGTATTGTGTATGCACACAGTCATGGCTATGCACTGTGTGTGTATTCCACACTGCATAGCAATAGAGACACCTCATAATTCCATGCAATGGCACTGTGTCTGTACTTTACACTGTATAGCAATATAGATGCCTCATAATACCCTTCAATGGTCATACACATCTGCTAAAAGTGAATTCTATCTGTAGGGCGTACAGACAACACTGCAATGTGACACCATTACACCACTGTGCATGTGTCAGGACACCATTGTGTCAAACATGTATACATGTCAATGCACACGTCAGCAGATTACATGTCATACTACATGTTAATGTCAAGGACATATGCCTCACATCAGCCATGTGTACTGTTAACCTGTGCTGGTCCACATGGTGTATCACAGGGATGAATGCTTACTACCATGATTGTGTGAAATGCATGGCTTCTGCTATGACACATGCTTGCTGTTGTGTGCAACCCAGAGATGTATGATAACTACCACTATTAATGTCAGAGCTGCATGATGTATGCTGTATCACATGCATGTTGCATGCCTTCTGTCAAATCACATGCATGGAGTGTGTGTGACTGTGTGTGTGTGTCTGTATGTGTGTGTGTCTCTGTCTGTATGTGTGTGTGTGTGTCTGTTTGTTTGTGTGTGTTTGTGTCTGTGTGTATGTATCTGTGTGTGTGTCTGTGTGTGTGTGTGTGTGTGTGTGTGTGTGTGTGTGTGTGTGTGTGTGTGTGTGTGTCTGTATGTGTGTCTGTGTGTGATTCTCTATTGTAAAGTAGAGTCCTTGTTTTCCCTCACAGGTGATGTAGGTGCGTTACCCTCCTGTGGTCCATCTGATGTTGGTGTCCCCACAGACTCTAGCAGTGATGATGAGCATATGCTTGAGGTATAGGCAGGGTTGTCAGGGGCTGAATCTGTTCCATTGGTTGCCATTCCACCTATATCCCCTCTTCCCCACACGCAGTTCTCATGCCAACACATACCCCATCACCAGTGGCCATAGAGGAAGGACAGTTAGCGTGTGTTAGCTTGGAACAGGAATGTGTGGTGGCTACGGAAGGTGTGTCTTCAAACCATGGTGTCAGTCAAATGACTGTAGATGTGCCACACAGGATTGTGGCCAGTGCTGCTCATAGGAGGACATCTGGCCGACATGCACCTGTAGGACAGAGTGCAGCAGCTGGTGTCACCAGAAGCATGTTTCAGACTGTAATGGTGGCACAGGCACGTGCTGAATGGCAGAACAGAGAAGGGCAGAGGCTTCAGAGTGCTGCTATCTGTTCTTTAAATGACAACATCCAGGCATTGGCAAATGCTAAACAGCAGATTGCTGAAGTTTTGGAAAGACGATTGGGTGACATGGTTGGAATCCTTGACCGTGGCATGACAATCCACGAGCGTGAGCTGTCTGTGCTGGAACACCTGGTAGGAGTGAGGTGTAGGCCACGTGGATGTAGGCCAGCTACACCACCTGGTGCAGGTCTACGTGAATGAGCCACCTCACATGCCTGCTCCCATAGTGCCGGTAGCGGCAGCAGTGCAGCTGGTGCTGCGCTGTCCACATCAGGACACAGCAGGCCACGTGGATGTGGCCCTGGATGGTCCCAGCGGGGACACAGTTCCAGTGGACATGTGTCATTGGACAGCACCCAATCTGTACCTCTGTCAGGTAGTGCCCGTGCAACCCCTGTCAGGCACAGGTCACGTGGCCGTGGCCGGACACAGTGAGCTGTAAATCCTGGTGTGTACTATCTGGAGCTGTCAATAATACCCCTGCGTAGGCTGGACATGTGGCAGAACTGTGTGCACACATACACGCACACACCAGAAACATCTGTAGGGCACTGCAACACTCACATGCATAACAACCACACATGGCCAATTAGATCACAGGCCCTAACCCACACACATGATGTCATCCACTGGTGCAGCCTAGGCCCCTGGCAAACATTATCACCCTGTGCATATGATGATGCCTGTGCCACATCCCTGTCATCCACACCATCGGTGCAGGGACATGATCATATGGTCTGATGCACAGCATGAACAGAATAGGGAGATAAGTGTATATTACAATTGTTGTGTACTGTTGACATGCAACAGACATAGCATGTAGTACAGGTTTAGAATGCATTGTTTTATGTTCACAGTATGTGTCTTGGTAACAACAGTAACAGCATGTTGGTAATGATGCCCTGCTTCCCTCCTTAAGGTCTAACTGCATGTGCCATTAAGTACCAGTGTTTGCAGTTTCCCATGTGTAAATGTGGAGTACTCACAGGCATGTATGGCAATACCAGCATGCTACATGTAGCCTCAACCTCACTGTTAGAAAGGCTGACATTCCAAAGATGTCTGCACATCTACTGATCCAGGAGCATGTGAGCTGTGTACTAAGCTACAGTGGCTAGAGATGTGACATTCATACCGGGTGACATCACAGGTACAGTTACATGGTGCAGGGGGTTTACACAGCGGTCTAGCTGATGTCAAGGGTAGAGGCCAGTTGATAGCATGAGGCCTCACTGTGTAGAAGTAATGCACATTCACATTACAGGATGAGAACACACAACTACACACAGACACACCGACACACACACACACACACACACACACACACACACACACACACACACACACACGGGTATTCAGACACAGTAATACGCCCACACTCACGGGGTCAATGACACTATAACACACACACTTGATAGTGTTGAGGTGAGGACCCCTGCCTATGTGGTAATCAGCAGTACAGTACTGTGCACCCACATGACGCGACACAGAGAATGAACATGTACAGGTAGTCAGTAATGCCTAAGACTGATGGCATCAACAGGGTTGTAGATTGCATCACCTGGAGGGGTTAGGGATCCTATCTGTTCACTATGGTAGCATACATCCTCACTCCATGCACCAGACAGCCAGACATACACACACACACACACACATGCACACACACACACACACACACACACACACACACACACACACACACACACACACTGTGGAGTCCACAGTTGAATTCACCTATGTCATGCACATACAGATAGCTAACATGTGTGTGATACACACACCACCCCTGCCTATGTCGTCTTTCTACACTGCTGTATGTACAGATCT
The DNA here is from genome assembly GCF_019279795.1 of Protopterus annectens. Taxonomy (NCBI): domain Eukaryota; kingdom Metazoa; phylum Chordata; order Ceratodontiformes; family Protopteridae; genus Protopterus; species Protopterus annectens. The sequence continues at coordinate 1,069,893,448 of NC_056731.1, read as the reverse complement.
CTACAACAGTGTGCAGAGGTGTGTAACAATTGGGATGTATTCCCCACCATACGTGGAATATATGGACACACAAGCAAACACACATGGCAGTACTGTGAATCAAACACCTGCTATCTTATGATACATCTGACAGACATGCAGCAGTATTGCCCGCATTACAATGTGTACCGACGCTACCTTCGGCAATTGTGCTGCTATATGCACACGGGAGGACTTAAGTGTTACAGGTGTTAAGTGATATACAGTCAGTGACACCCTGACCACTCTACAGGTTGTATGTCTTCACCTTCAATTAACAGAACCATAGCTTAGTGTTTGCACATGTTATGGTAGGACGGCTTGTGACACACCTGTGAGCTGTCTTCAGCAAACATCCATCTGCAAAGTTGGCCCACCACTTTATGTACACACATCCATCCATACCTGATGTACATCTTACTGTACTGTCAGTATTTCATCATATACAGCTGTCAGTGATGGGGCTGCATTGCAACTGTATGTTGTAGTAAGACACAGATGAACTGCAAACATCAGCTACTGCACATGCATGGCAGCTGAATGCACACCACTACATGTACATGTGTGTGGGTCCTACATTCTTGTCATGTAGCCATGTTTGTATGCATTGCAATTGGTGGACATGTGTGATGACATACATGACACATGGACTGTTGTATGATATGATAGTTGTCATGGGTAACCAATACTGAGGGAATGTTAACTCAGTCAACATTGATATCACACTTTATGTACTGTTAGCATTCAACAGCCATGGACCTACCTTCCATGTGCATGCGTGTAATTGCTATAGCCACTTGTCTGCATGAAGGACAGCAAAAGTGATGCTATGTACATATGTGTTGTGTGTGGGGCATGTACATATCCATGGCAGGTACATGTATGTCATATCCAAACATGAGTGTGTTTACTGGTGTACAGAACAGTTATCTGTTACAGCTGTATATGACCCAGGGCCCCTGTTATGTGTACAGCTGACCTGGTTATGAACAGTGGTATCATTGCATTGCATAACACATGAGGGAACCCTCTCAGTACATGGGTAGTCTGCACAGTTGCTGTAGAGCTAGGTACAGTCCACTGGTCATGAGTAACATGGTGTTGTACTAATGTATGGATGTATGTTGCTGGTCCAAGGACATGGTGATGTCTGAGGGCTACATCCTAGAATGCGGCATTTGACACTGTGATCTGCACACCTGACACATCTGTGATGGCTTTTGAGAGTGTACTGGTCAGTACATGCAAGTGGCCTTCATGTACATGGGGACACTACCACCTGGAGCGGTCCATAATGGTTTTATGGCCCACAAGTCTGTATCTGAGGTATACGGTGGTAGTGCTATTGTGCACAACTGAACCTTATGCCAGGTGTTCCTCACTGCACAGATGTCAGTATTCCCCATTGTTGGATCTAGATTGGCTGCTGTGATTACGAACGCTACACATCTAGCACTGTTTAGCATACACATACAATGCAGTTGTCCTCTAGGTGTCAAGGTGTTTACCTGGTCTCAGGATATTCGTCTATGAATGGTATTATATGTGCGAAGTAGCCACTCATGGCAGGACATCACCACGGGTGGTATTAGTGTGCCAGGTTTAGATTGGTACAGCTAAGATGATGGACAGCAGCAGGCATTGTGTAGAAGACCGGTGTCAGATATATGTAGTGCAGAGTTCATGCTAACAATGATGACTATCGACACACTGTGCCCTTCTGTGTTTAGAATCAGAGTGCATACAAGACAGCCCTTCACTACTAAGTGTGTGAGCATGCCCAGTACGCTGTTGTGTAGATGGACACATAGTGCATTCCAAATGGACGTGTGCTACTAAGGGTATGAGCATGCCCAGTGATACCTTGTGTCGGTTATGTGCCTCTATGTGTATGGGCATGACCATTGTAATCCTGTATAGCGATAGTGGTCATCCAGGCAACAGATGGCCATACCCCACTTTGGGATGGATTCCTACATTGAACACACTGACTCACCGGTATGTACACCGTAACTGCCAGCATCCATGTCGATGTCTGCATTCCTAGAAGGTCATATTGACTGTCTTGAAAGGTGTAGTGTCTTTGGCGCATCTCGTATCTATGTAGTGTTGTAATAGTGGTCCATAGATAGGCAGTTGTCCTGCTCACACCACTGGTGTGTGTTTGCCTCCGTCTGCTTTGTGACAGTAATATGCTTTTAGACTGCTCACACTACATACAATCCCTATCATCGTTTGTTCCATTGATGATGTCATCCACCTAGAAGTATGCCTCTGGGAGTGCTGTGCTCCAGTAATCTCTGTAGCGTGTTCTGTAACTGCGTAATGCTGTAGTGTGATAAGGTAGTTAGGTCTGTGTTAAAATTCCAGCCCTGCCAAGTGTGCGTTTCCAGCTGCCTGGGGAGAGCATAATGCTTTTAGACTGCTCACTCTCCATACAATCCCTATCGGCATATTTTCTATTGCTGATGATGTCACCCACCTAGAAGTATGCCTCTGGGCGTGCTGTGCTCCAGTAATCTCGGTAGTGTGTTCTGTAACTGTGATAAGGTAGTTAGGTCTATGTTCTAATCCCAGCCCTGCCAAGTGTATGTTTCCAGCTGCCTGGGGACAGACTAATGCTTTTAGACTGCTCACTCTCCATACAATCCCTATCGGCGTCTTTTCCATTGCTGATGACGTCACCCACCTAGAAGTATGCCTCTGAGAGTGCTGTGCTCCAATAATCTTGGTAGTGCGTTCTGTAACTGCATAATGCTGTAGTGTGATAAGGTAGTTAGGTCGATGTTCTAATCCCAGTCCTGCCAAGTGTGTTTCCAGCTGCCTGGGGATGGAGTAATGCTTTTAGACTGCTTACTCTCCATACAATCCCTATCGGGTCTTTTCCATTGCTAATGACGTCATCCACCTAGAAGTATGCCTCTGGGAATGCTGTGATCCAGTAACCTCAGTAGCATATTCTGTAAGTCCGTAATGCTGTACTGTGATAAGGTAGTTAGGTCTATGTTCTAATCCCGGCCCTGCCAAGTGTGTTTGTGTTTCCAGCTTCCTGGGGACAGAGTAATGCTTTTAGACTGCTCACTCTCCATACAATCCCTATGGGCGTCTTTGCCTTTGCTGATGATGTCACCCACCTAGAAGTATGCCTCTGGGAGTGCTGTGATCCAGTAATCTTTGTAGCGTGTTATATAACTACGTAATGCTGTAGTGTGATGGAATAGAGAGGTAGGTGTTCTATTTCAAGGCATGACAGGTGTGTGTGTTTGGCAGTCATATCCTATGTGTTGGTATCTGTGAGTGGCTAGCTCCAGGATGTGTTGAGTGTGTTTTGTTACTTTCCTATATAGTGTCCACAAATGTCATGATCGCCCAAGAGACTGGGCTGGCAAGACATACACATACATCCGCTAATAGGTCTGGTGAGTAAATGTCAGCAGCCCTACTCTTACCCTTAATACAGTCTGACCCATGTGACGCAACGAAACACACTTGCCTTGATAGTAACACCACTACATAATGCAGGTGGCACATATACATATACGTATGTGTGTGTATATGTATATGTGTGGTGTGTGTGCGTGTGTGTGTGTGTGTGTGTGTGTGTGTGTGTGTGTGTGTGTGTGTGTGTGTGTGTGTGTGTATGTATATATATATATATATATATATATATATATATATATATATATATATATATATGTATGTATATATATATATATATATATATATATATATATATATATATATATATGTGTGTGTGGACATTAGCACACATAAATCTACATGATGGAATACATGTCCTATACTACTGAATGTCTGGCTGGATGATCTGTACGTGATCACCTTGGATGTATGTATGTCTGTCATAGCTTAGTGGCAAAGCACATCATCTGTGGTGTGCAGGGTCCCGGGTTCTAGTCGTGTAGAGACCGGTCATTTTGTTGCTCGGTAGAACAAGGGACATGGAATACAGTGATAGTAAGGCACCTTTAACCAGTTGTGTGTGGATCTGAGAGGCAGTAAGCATTGGTTATTATTTTGGAGAATCAGTATGGGTCATATAGCTATGCATTAGAAGACAATACTATGCAAATGAGGTTGAAAATAGTGAATCCCATTTATCTCCAGGGTGTGATGCAGATCCCAAGAGTGTATCTGTATAGATAGTCAGGTGCAGGACTCGAATATAGGTGAAAGCATGGGGGGTTGTCAGGCATACTGCACGTACATTGAGCCCTGTGCCTCGGGATTGCTCCTGCCTTAGCACGCCTAAGCTAGGGGTGTGTCTATACCTGCCTAGTGAAATTGGGAGGGACAATAGCAGTAGTGGAGTAGTCAAGGTGAACAAGCTGCGCAAACAGGTGATAATTAGCACAATCAGCAGATTACATGCCCAGCCCGGACCAGAACACTACGGTAAAGTGACCAAGCACCATACACACAGGTTTCTTCCACACCATACACCACCGGTGTATACATGCAGGGGCATTTCTCGACACAATCCAACCAAATGAGAAGGGCTGCAGCAGGCAACATAGACCAACATGTGCAGGAGACTGAGGGTGGTGAGGATGTGAATGCTGCCGAACAACCCTTAGTGAGGAGACAGAAGACTTTACAGACCCAGGGTAACCTACCAGGGGCTACATGAGCTGGAGATAGGGAAGCACTATGGGGTGGACAGAGACCTCCTACAGCAGCTTGTTGAGCTGTGCCGGCCACACCTGACACATCGAACAGGCCAAGGGAAACCCATCCCAGTGGATGCCAAGGTATGTGTAGGCCTAGGTATACTAGCCACAGATACCTCCCAAAGCACAACTGGGGATATCATGGGGATCTCACAGGCATCTGCATCCAGAGTATTGCACCAGTTTCCAGATGCCATGTCACCACATGCCAGTGAGCACGTACATGTCCTCAACACATGTGAGGTGTTGACCAGCAATATGCGTCTCCTCCACCAAATGGCAGACTACCCTGGGGTACTGTGTGATATAGCCTGCATGCACGTATGCATCAAAGCATCACCTGGTGAGCGGGGTAGGGCCTACATTAACCACAGGGGCAACAACAGCTAGGTCATATGCAATGGCCAGGGCATTATACTGAATGTGTGTGCTGGCTGCCCTGGAAGCTATGATGATTCCGATATATGGCATTTGATGCAGCTGTACCACACTGTTGCCAATATGGACATCCCCTACAGCCATCTAGTGGGGGATGCTGGGTAACCTGTGGAGTCATGGCTGATGACACCCATCAGCAATGCACATACACCTGAACAACTAAACCATAATGAGGCACACGCACAGGCAAGACATATAACTGAGCATGTGCTTGGGATGCTCAGGTCACGGTTCTGGTGTCTGGACACATCCGGTGGAGCCTTGCAGTATTCACCAGCTACATGCACCCAAATTGTTATGGTATGTGCTATGCTACACAATATGATCCTGCAGAAACAGTTGCAGCAGGAACAGCATGGGGCAGGGCCACACAGCCCCCCACCAATGCCAAGGCCTGTACAGGCACACTGTGACTCGGAGGAGGAACTACCTGAGCTGGACCCAGTAGGCGAAAGGATGCGTGCACAGTATGACCTGCCCTTGGCAAAGAGGCAACGCATGGCATATGCATCGACAGAGTAGGTACCCAGGGAATTTCATCCTCTCTGACTCACACAGACAGTAAAAGGGATGCCAAACATGATACTACCTGTGCTCAGCCATGTATAGGAAGTGCACTGTGTGCATCCGACATAGGCAGCCCTCCAGCACCATCCTCAGGTCTGGCACACCCCCAAGGTATGTCAATCAACCTACCAATTGGCAGTTGTATTAGAATGTGCTTTTACCTGTAGCTATGGTATGGATGTGAGCATGCAAGGGAATTTGGTGGCTGACTGTTAGGGCAGCAGACAGTACACATCCATAATGGCACCATGACATCTGTAGCACATACCAGGGTCACAATAGTAGTCAGTAGTACACAGGGTGTCCTAACCCACTGCAGGTTATGGGCTGAACATCATGTGTGTCCATACAGCCCACACAAATCTCATACAGCTGGACAGGTGTAGACCAATACAGACAAATGCTATACAATGGCCTCTGGATATGCCCAGTGGATGACCCCAACCCCCACAGACACACACACACAGACTACAGCAGGCCAGGCAGTTGTATGTAGGTTGTGAAGGGTAGGACACCTGAAAACACTATGCTGGTAATTAAAGCTAGGATCTGAAGTACACTGGTATGCCTCTAGCCAGCAAACTAGGTAGGTCCACACACTGAAATGGAGTACCTGGCATACCAGTACAGTAGTAGCAAAAGTGTACAACTGTCAGCTGTGCCCCCTTCCAACGTACACATGTGAAAGTCATGTGCGCCACCCCCGGTGCTGTGTAGTAATGTGGACACAGTTGGATGTCCCCCCATGCTGTGCAAAAATGCAGCAACAGTCAATGCCACATGACCGTTGGCTACCCTGCAGACACAGCATGCCACCTGTCAGTGTACAACGCAGGGGTCGGCACCACAGTTCTGACTACCTGGACATGTGACACATGCGATCCAGTTGACCATACTGGGCATGCTCACACACTTAAACTCAAGACAGCCAGGTCTGCAAACACCAGTGGTCTGGACATATCTGCCAGTACATTGCTATATTGTTGGATGACTGTGCTGTATGGTATGTGTGTGGTACTGTCTATTGTCTGTATATATGCCATGGTGTATTGGCAATTCAAATCAGCTGTGTGCACAGGGTTTTGCTACCAACACTTGCAAAGGATGGTTCTTTGCAGCCAGAACAAGGCCTTTGGATACGGAGTGGGTAAGGCACATTCCAGCAGGTGGGAGCGGTTGTGCGTGGGTTTGTGTGGTGTTAAACACTGCTGATTTCTGGTTACAGCTCCTTATACTTGTTTAGACTCCACATTTCTTTAACAGTTCAATACTCGCATATTGGTAGACAAACACGCTTGCACCTGCTCGCTCCCTCACTTGCCCGTGCACCGATATTGGTGCTTGCATTTGTCACTCACGCTGGGTGGGCGCAATCCCTTGTGATGCCTATTACATTGGATTACATGATTACAGTATCGGGTATGGCTGACCATTATGCGATGGCAGGCATTCAACTGTACGGAATTGGTGGCCTGTCCAGTGACATAATCATATTATATGCGTGTTCCTCATACAATCTGCTCCCATCTGGCTGATACATGGGAATCGATACTCTGCAATGCAGACATGTAAATGTGTTTTGGGAAACGTATCTTTCTGCAGGGTCATGCTACCGCATACCTTTTGTAGGTTTTCCACCTTTTAAATTGGCCGAAGTGAGACTTTAGGAGTAACACCTTTCCCACTTTGCATGGGACAGTCCCTCATTAGGCATATGTGTCATGCGAGAATAATCTAGCCATAGCCAATGTCCTGATTAGAGGACAATATTATATTCTATGTTTCTCTAATAGTTGCATGTAACGTTAATGTATAAATGACACTTTGATATGTTATGTGAAGTAGCATAAGCAACTTGACTGCTGCTAGACTAAGCTTTGATTTGTGCTAATATGTATATTTCTGTACTATGCATGGCTGTAGGTATGTTCTGACCTGGCACGTCTGACATTTCTACAGAGCAGGTCCCACTTTGGCCATTTGGAAGGGTGGCAGCCCTATAGGACCTATATGTAGAGATGTCAGATTTGGCAAGGCAACACATACCCACAACCATTAGAAAATTGACTACTTCACCAGTTTGCATAAGTTAAGGTTATTCTTGTAGCATTATAGTTGCTAATACTGTTTCCTATAACATCTAGGTGTTTCAGATACAACAAAATAATTTTATACAACCACTACAAACAATATATGAACTCTTTTCCCGAAATCACAGGCCATGTGCCGTAACATTCATTTTGCAGGACACAACTGTCCAGAGTGCAGTGTCCCTCACAAAGGCAAACAGGTGGTAACCCCAAACTATTATGCTATCATCTACCTAAGGTGGTCGGCGGAATATGCGCTTTCCATCACTAGCAGAACTCACATACGAATGGGGGAGAATGAGCACTGTATCAGGGACACTGCATAACACCCTGAGGGACACATTTAAATGATTAGTTCTATTAACCTGACACATTGACAGTCACAGGGCATATGTATTCATTCACATTTGTTGAGGTACATGCTGTTTATGACTCATACATGTTGTCATTAGTCATTACGTGTATTCCGCCACCTGTCCACCTAATATCATTAGTGTAGGAAGTGTTTAGTTAAGACTGTTACATTCTGATTCGTAATCATGGAAGTCCATGATAATCGGGTACAAGGCACTGATATAGTCCCTATGTGTTCCCCCAATGGTTTACGGACTATCCAGTAGATGTGCTCTTCAGGTTTGGGAGGTATAGGCATCTGCTATGCCCACATAGGAATATTAATTACTTCCACTGGGCGGGCCTAATACATCTCTGCCAACCAACACCTGCACACTTAGGCCCATTATTGCATACCCATGATTTACCTACCTGACACCCCTCTACAGCACTCATGACAAATACTTACTGTGAGCGCAGCTGGGGTATGAACACACCCCTACACACTGCCCACTCTCCCTGTCTCGGGACATATGTCATACATTTTTCAACCCATGTGTTATTACACGTGCACAACCTACTGTTCCTTGTACAGCTACATCCTGCTCGCGTCAGTCACTATAGGGTTGCCTGTATAGTGAATTCTTGGTGTCCTGCAAGGGACCCCATTATCCATGTTAAAGTGTAGACCTTACAGATCTCTCCCATTGGTACTTTCCTGCCGGTGGTTTAGAAAGCAGCAGTGTATTTACCTTTATTGCCTGTCTGTATGTCTGACCACCTAGCTGGGCGGTGTGGGAGGTAAACATTTGTTTATTGGACCTCCCAGTAACATATGCCCGGTCTGAACATATGTTACCCATAATTACTGTAATGTAACCTAGTTATGTACATGTGTATATCTACAATGACACACATATATATATGTTTTATACATATATATATTTTTTTGTGTGTATATGTGTATACATCAATAAATGTTGTACATATATATATATATATATATATATATATATATATATATATATATATATATTTTTTTTTTTGTATATGTATGTATGTATATGTATGTATATATATATATATGTATGTATATATAGATATATTTTTGTATATGTGTATATATATATATATATATATATATATATATATATATATATATATATATATATATATATATATATATATATGTATATGTATATATATATATATATATATATATATATATATATATATATAGATATATATACACATCTGTGTGTCCGTTGACCAATACATTTCCCGGGCAAACACACTTACACATGCGTATTGGGTTTTATCTCTGCTTCAACAGCATACTATTGCCTTAGCCCTTAGACCAAATGAATTGTCGACCAAATGAAAGTCGATCAAATGGCTTGTCGACCATCTCAGGTAGACCCATATATATATATATATATGTGTATATATATATATTGTCAGTCATTACGTGTATTCCGCCATCTGTTGACCTAATATCACTAGTTCTGGAAGGGGTTAGTTAGGACAGTGTTAGAGTCTGATTCGTATTCCCGGATGTCCATGATAATTGGGTACTGGGCATATGTGCTCTGCAAATGGCTTATGGACTATATATATATATATATATATATATATATATATATATATATATATATATATATTTTTTTTTTTTTTGTATATCTATGTATATATATATATCTATAGATATATTTTTGTATATGTGTGTGTGTGTGTATCTATATAGATATATATACACATTTGTGTGTCCGTTGACCAATACATTTCCCAGGCAAACACACTTACACATGCGTATTTGGATTATCTCTGCTTCAACAGCATACTATTGCCTTAGCCATTATTACACAGACACTTCACTCCGGTTAACTTATAATCGGTATATAGCACGTTATACAGCGGACAGATGTCGCAATTTGTTCATGTATGGAGTACTGATGATAAGTGTGATGTGATGCAGTGTCATTTGACCTATTCCTCATCTGCACAGCCTATTATTCCTGCTACTGTATTTGTTTCTATGCACATTCATATTATTTATGTCAATAAATGGAGTGCATGTGTTACAGATAATGTACTTCAGCATATTGATGTCTGCATGTGCGTATGCATATATACCTATTATGTACTAGCTGACCTACACGGACTGCTCCATTGGAACTGGCGCAACCAACCCTGGCACTCCTGTATCCATAATCGCATAGCCATAGTTTCTACACCCCACCCGTGTTGAGTTTCTACGCGTAACAGCCATTATCCACCTAATATCGCAGCCATGACACACCTTTACACATTGCCCTCTCCAGAGCGTTTGGGGCCCTACACACATTTTGCACCACCTCGTGTATTCACAGGGTCTCCTACCATTTATAATTGCACATACGTGCCTTTCCTGGTGTAACAGATTACGGCCATTTGCGGGTTACAAGTGTAGTTGGTCACAACATGAACTACATTCCATCTGTGTGTAATGTTGACGTAGCAGTTCAACGATATTATGGCCACTGGTATAACCCTGCCTCTGGTGTGAATAGCGGTACTCTACTCACTCTTGTGCAGCTTTATCTGACATATGCTGCAAACACTATATAATACCCTAGTTGCTCTAGATTCCCTTCACAACCCTTGTGTATGCCTTATACTTTTGGCGTTCATTCTTACAGTATGTATATATATATATATATATATATATATATATATATATATATATATATATATATATATTTCTTTATTTTATGTCTGTGGATATATATATCTATACACACACACACACACACACACACACACACACACACACACACACACACACACACACACACATATATATATATATATATATATATATATATATATATCTATATGCGCGTGTGTGTGTGTGTGTGTGTGTGTGTGTGTATATATATATATATATATATATATATATATATATATATATATATATATATGTATATCAAGTTACATCTGTACATAACAACATACATTTACTATGCTGGGAGCTGCTTACACCCGCACAGGCACACTTGCATATCCTTATTGTGAGTTACATATGTTTATTGCCACTTCTTTGTGCTTACGTGTGCCTTAGTCATTATGACAGTACCACTTCATTGAAGGAATCCGGTTAATGGCCCCATGCGAAACACACGTTCACCTTTAAATGTTTAAATGTTGGCTTTACAGCACAGAGGCATTCATTACACAAGAAAATGATATGTGCTATAGTCGTACTTGAACCGGGAATGCCTTTACGTTAGGCAGATGCTTCATTTATATGCATACCCATGGTTCATAGCTACCCTAACATGCGCCCCACCGCTTCACTTACACAGCAAGCATCCATTCTCCTGCTTGGAAAACCGCAGTACTACACATGCGACATTCCCTATTCCCTACTGCTCTGGACCCGTGCTGCATGTTTACTTACTCCAAGGATATTCAGAAATCCAAAGCTTATAGTCCTGGCACATACATGTGTTTGATTGTCAGGGTGTTCATGTGGTGATCCGGGTTTAGGCTTGTCTGACTGGTGACCGGAACTGCCCTGTACCTGTTCAAATGTCAGACATAGCACATGGACAGAGCTGGTCCCAATTTTAACATTCTACCTGTGTTTACAGACGCAGGGGTTTGGGCACTTCCGACCAGATTATTATGTTGGCACTACATAATATAAGGTGGGGGTGGTTCCACTACATAATACAGGGTGGGGGGGTGTTTCCACTGGTGTTTCCCTTCACATTCATTGCGAATGCTTTATTGTGACCATTTCATTCATTCATTCATATATATATCTGTCTGTACATACACCTACATACCTATTTACATTTCCCGTACAGTTCAATGTACACCGCGCATCCCCGCTGCCTTTACCTCCCTATAACCGAGCTGGACATCACTTATGACTTCACTATAGGTATTCAATAGTACTGTCAACAAATGTGACAGCTGGTTGGTGTACATATGTGTACGGACCTCTGTAACACTCAGGGACTAATTTCAACAGTGACAGGGACAAGGCAATGACAAATCAGGGATAATCACGGACACTTCTACAATATTAGTTCTATTAACTTGAAACGTGTTGACAGATTCAGAGTCATATGTATTAATACTTATTTTCTGCAGTTAAAAACGTCTATTACTCTTAATTATTGTCATTAGTCATTCAAGTGTCATTCAACACCTTTCCTCCAAAGGTCACTGGTTTCATGAGTGATTAAGAGGCTGGCCAGTTATTGTGCGAATGCTCTGACCATTGGTAGGGTTGCCACATTTTCATATGTCCAGGATGGGATATATTCTGGACACAAATCAGATTCTACAGGACAACACATGTCCATGGTCATTACAATGGATAATACTTTTGTTTTATGCCTACATGTTAGCTTATTGTTGTAGCAGTTTATATGCTCCTTCTGTTTCGTTTACTTGCTTATTCTCTTTCTTGTAACATGTGGTATGTTACATACGGAAATAACTATTGTATCTGACTATTACATGCGATTTATAATGGTTTTGGTATGGACACAACTGCCCAGCTGTGTACTATCCCTCACAATGTGGGACAGGTGGTAACCCTGACCATTGGCCTAGACATAACTATTGGCGGCGCGCTAACATGAAGCGTTTCACTTCCACTTGGTATAACTATCAACACTGCATTGTCAACCAGTGGATAGCAAGCTGGTTTGCAGACAGGACTCAGGAAGATAGAAGTAGAGAGTCTATCTCTACAAAGAGTCCAGCCACGAGTGCAGCCCCTAAGAGATAAGTGTCAAGACCACTCCTTTTGGCATTTACTTTTCTGAAGTCAAGGCCGATGTCATTGGCCTCTGGCTGACCAAATTTGCAGATCATTGCAAATTAGGAACAGTCATTGAACCCCCCCCCCCCCCCCATTGACAAAATGTTATCCAGGAAGAGCTGACTCAGGCAAGTACCTGGTATCAGGGCCATGGACTAAAACTAAATTCCAAGAAATGCGTAATAGTACCCTTCGGAAAATCCTCTATGTCTGGTGTCTATCATATTGGCAACACACCACTAAATTACGACCCAGAAGTCAGGGATTTAGGGGCACACACAGACAGCAATCTAGCCATTGACCTTTGACCATCATGTGTCTGCAGTAGTAAGGAAATCATTCTATGTTAGGCAACTTATAGAAAAAGATATGGCATCTAAATCCAAGGAGGTCATTGTTCCAGTGTATTCAGCATTTATCAGACCTATCATTGAGTATAATGTCCTCTTTGTTTTTTACCTAACCAAGCATATTTAACAGCTGATATGTCCACAGAAGTTCCTCAGTAAAAGAATACAGGGCATAAGCAACATGTCTTAGGCAGACTGCCTCAAGGCCTTATTCCTGCATTCTGTCTCGTACAGGCTGTTGAGGGCAGATTTATGCATGGCATACATGGCATTGTCAGACCCTGCTCTGATAGACCTCATGCATACCTGCAAAACAAACAGCACCAGAATTACCCATTCTAAAGACTTAAACCTTGCCTGTGATATAAATAGGACTTGCTGGAGAGGGAGGTATGTATCCTAAAGACTGTCCCTTCTGTGGAACAGGGTCCCCATCTATGTAAGGTAGAATTCCTCCTTAACCCAAATCGTGTAATTTGGCAACTGGATGGGGGAAAATGAAATTCATCTCTGGTTGGGCACCTATGTCACTAATGAACACAGGCAGCCTATAAATAACATATCATCCAGGTCCCTACTTATAAATGTTTCATCTTCCAAGTTAATGATTACACTTCAGGCACATCTAAACTACCAGAACTTGTCAGAACTCTGGGAAGCATGATTAGGCTTAAAAAGGTCCTTGTGGTCATTAGCCAAGTACACATCTATGAGCCTATGAACCTATAAAACATATTGCATATTTATTCATTCATTTGTTATAATTTACTAACTGGTAAGTCTAGATAAATCACAAAGTCTGCATAGTGGAATGTAAGAGAGGAAATACACAAATGTTGCAGTACAGAATGAGATTCAGAAAAGCTTAGTGAAGTGAAGAAGCATTATTTCAGCTTACTTCCTCATTGCCCTATGCTATTTCAGTTCATAGGCTTCCTTGAAGTTTTACCCTTGCAGGGAGTTCAGGAAAGACAGTGGTCTCATAGGCAGCTGTGTAAGATAATGCTATATTCCTGGAATGTGGCTGATTCTAAATAGGCATGTTCTCACCCCAAAAATGTCAATGACTCCCAATTTGCAAAGAATCACTCCCCGAAGTAAAGTTTTAATTTAAGTGGAAAAAACAACATCCATAACAACAAAGCAGTCACCCATTCACTCCTACTGGAGTACTCACAGTGCATGCTTGTTTGGCAAAGATGTGGATAGGCTGTGTGCATGTGTATGGATGTCTGTGTGCATGTCAGTAGAGGTATGAATAAATATGTGTGTGTGTGTGTGTGTGTGTGTGTGTGTGTGTGTGTGTGTATGTATATATATATATATATATATATATATATATATATATATATATATATATATATATATATATATCATATTGCTATGTATTCTAAACCTCAAAGTTTCAAAACATTAAACTTCAAATCACCAAGACCAGAAGACTGAAGTTTTGAAACTTCAAAAATGAAATAAAAAAATAATAAGAACAAAACAAAAAATATTGTTTGCATTTTTGCAGGGAAGCAAGCCCTCTGCACTCCCCACACTCCCCGCTAAATAAATATACCAACTCCAAGAGTGCACTACAGTGAGGAAAATGGTAAATATCATGTTCCTTGCTGTATGGCAATCTCCATTCAAAATGCTTGAAGTTTCAAAACTTAGAGCTTATGGTGTTAACCATTAGAAGTTCGAAGTTTTGAACCTTTGAGCTTCTGAAGGGGACCCAAATATATATATATATATGGTTCTACCTGACTTCGTCGACAGCGCAGAAGACCGACAAGAAGATCGAAAGTGAAGAAGACCCGCGAATCGCGCGAGTGGCAGAACATCGACAATGCAGAAGACCGACAAAGGCTGTGTGATCACGGTAGTAGCGGACGTTTAGGGTGCAGGGCAGGTAAGTGTGGAGATTGACGGTCTGTGGGGATAGGGGTGGGTTAAGTGAGTTAGGGTTAGGGGAGCGATAGGGGTGGGTTAAGTGAGTTAGGGTTAGGGGGTTAAGTGAGTTAGGGGACCTTAGGGTTAGGTAAGGTTTAGTGTGGGCTTGTAAGGATTTTGGTGTGCTTGTGTTGTGTGTGTGGTTTGTGGAATGGGGATGTGTTTTGTTTTAATAATTGTTATTGTGGTGTGTGCAGTGTATGGGGTTGGTTATTTCGTTGTCGGTTATGTGTGGTTTCGTGTTTATGGACTGTCGAATATGTGGTGTCGGTGATGTGGTTGTCGGTGTTGTGTGGTTTCGGGTATGTCAGGTAGAACCATATATATATATATATATATATATATATATATATATATGTATGTATGTGTATATACATATATATATATATATATATATATATATATATATATATAGAGAGAGAGAGAGAGAGATAGAGAGAAATATAAATTATATACACCCAGATCCTACACATGCACACACATTCACATGCAACCCTGCATTTAAACACATGCACACATTCATACATTTGCACACATTCTCACAAATATAAACACACAATTCAAACATGCAAGCAGATGATATGCTTTCACTTGATTCTACATATGCCAACCATGTAAGTTCAATGCAATGCAGAATCAATTAAAAACTGACTATCTGACTTTCAACATCTCATAATCTTAAGAGGTGGAAGTAAATGCTTCAGATCATACCATATGACAAATCTCTCCACCAATTCAGTTTAACAATTCATAACAACCTGGTTTAAATAATTTCATGGTATAAACTATAAAATTCTTTAAAACACAAATATTAAAATTTATATTTATGAAATATTTTATTCTACATAACTTTAAACAAGTTCCCCATTTTAGCATGTGATAAATAATTCCTTCAATAAAATAATCCATTTTTATTCTGTATTAGTAACTATGGTATGTTTATAAGTACTAGGTGCACCCCTTTATAACACTATTACCATCCCTAATACATGAGTAGCCCCACTATGTGTTCATGTATGTTTAAACAAAGCAGTAAAATCTGTTTTGCATCTTACATCTTATATTACTAAAATGCAATGCAATTCACTGTTTAAAACAACACAAAGGACGATATTTATAGTCAGTAACACAGATGCACTGTAGCTATCCACGATGTTCATGTACAAGCCCAGATAAGCTGCAGTCATAGAGGCTGTTTGCAGTAATGCATAATGACCTTGAATTTGCTCATGCAAATGTGCAAATAATCAGATGTAAATGACAGTGATGAAAATCTTTGTATGCTAATGAAGTATGTTTTACACAATTTTGATTAGTCAAATTTTCCTGCTTTTTCATGCCTTCCCAAATCTATCAGAGATGCAGTAATTGAACATGCTATCACTTGTTGCTATCTTTCCTTTTTCCAGGTTTGAGTTTATCATCTTGACTAGAACAAAATCACTTGCATCCAGCAAGATTTGCTATCCAAGAAGGTGAAAGCATAAGCAACGTATTACTCATTATAATATGTTTAGAGTGGACATGGACTTTATATAGCTGGCAAAGTAGCTCACTTGACCACCTCTTTTTGCATTGTAAGATGCCCAGTGGTCATCTTCTTGGTAAGTGGAAAATTCATGTTGTATATGTTGCATTTAAGTAGTAAGTCACATTAAAATGTTTTGCTGAATAACATTTTCTCTTTTGTTTTATCTTCTGCCTTTTCTCACTTTCCTTTTTCTTTCTTTCTTTTTTTTTAGGTGATGGCTCACAATACCAGTGAAAAATCCACGTGGAGTTGCAGAAGAGATATATAATGCATTTCTTTCCCAGACATGTATTGCTATTGACAGGGTCTTTGACCTCTTGCAGAACTTTTTCAGGGGCCTGGATGAGTCTGGGGTTTGCATAACACGATCCCATGTTGGTCTGGTGGTGAAATGACCCATGCTATCACTGCAGCTCTCACTTCCAGTTCCACTATGACTAATAATGCCCAGCTGGCATCAGAAGTAAAGGACCTCGTGTGGCAGAAGTGTACAGAGCATGCGGCTATGCAGGTAAAGAGGTGGTGTCTGGTCCACAACTATAGACTATGATGTTCAGGTTAGAATTTCCTTTATTGTAAAACAAATCATCATCAATCAGCATCATCAACTCCCTTTATTTTACATTTACTACATGGGGCTGGGGTGTTGAGTCACTTGTCACCAGCTATCCCTATACAATGCCACTCTCCTACCATCTTCAAAACTCATGATTGACTGTCAAAGCTCTTCTACCACATAATCCATCCATCTCTTTGCTAGACACCCTTGTTTTCTCTTGCCTTCTTCCTGTCTGTCCCAAATCTTCTTCATCAGATTGTCTTCTGCTTTCCTGCACATGTCCAAGTCACTGCATTCTGTTCTCTTTCACTTTTTCTGTAATTGGAGCTTCTTTGGCATCTGCTCTTACATTCTCATTTCTTTGTCTGATCCTGTATTCATCCTACCACTCATCTCAGGCACTTCATCTCCATCACCTCTAGCTTCCTCAACTGCTCTGTCTTTACTGCACAGGTTTCCATACCATACAGTAGTACTGGGCACACCACAGTATTGTGCACTTTATTTTTCAACTTCTTTGGCATTCTTTTATCATACACTACCCCCATAGCTCTCAACCTTTCATCACCAAAATAAGGAACACTAGCCGTCATAATGTGGAACAAATGGGCAAAATGTGAAACACACACTAACAGCTTACTAAAAACTTCATCTAGGAAGGTCATATGATGGCTAAAATATGCTTGTTTTACTTACAAAAAGGATCATTTAATGAACTAACATGATTCGTTTCTATTTACCATGAATATCATTTAAAAAATTCCTAACAGAGAATGTGTGTCAGACCCTTTCAATGAGGAATTTTGAGGAACATGAACTTTTTAAGACCCCAAGTGAGGCACACTTGAGAGGTATGACTACCCTTGACACACTGTGCCAGTTGGCCGCAGCCCCTCTGATTCTAGCTTTGGCTTCCTCACTCAAATTTCCCTTCTGTTCAGCCACCCTTCCCAGATACTTGAAGCTGTTAACCTGCCCCACTGTTTCCCTTCTATCTCAATTTTCAGCTTTTCCCTTCTATCTCAATTTTCAGCTGCTTCTGATTTCTCCCATTTACTGCCATTATAACTATTTTATTTGATCTCTGTTTCAGCCTATGTGCCTTCAGTTTTGCATTCCATTCTACTACCCTTTGCTGAATTTCTTACTCAGAGTATGCCCGTAATGTCACATCATCTGCATACAGCAGCTTTGTTGACCTGTCCCCTCCAACCTGTTTGCTAATGCAGTCTATCACCAGTATGAACAGCAGTAAGCTCAGAGGTGAACCCTGATGCATACTCACTCCCAATGGGAACCCCTGTATAAGACTGAACACTGTTCTTTCTTGCATCTCTGGGTCCTTGTACATAATTTACACTAATTCTACCAATGTTTCTGGGAATTCACACTACCACAGGACTGCATAATTCAGCTTTCTTGGGACCTTTTCCTATGCTTTTTTCAAGTCTAAGAATGCCTAATTGAACTTTTTCTTCATTTTTAACTTCTTCTCAATTATCTGTCTCACTGCAAACATTGGGTCGGTTGCACTGCATCGTGATCTGAATCTGAACTGTTCATTTCCCATCTTTCTTTCTATTACTCTCTGTATTTGTTTATCAGTCACCATCTCCAGAACTTACATGCAGTGTGTTTGGAGTTTGATACCTCTGTACTGCCACAGTTGTGAATGGCCCCTTTGTTTTTCAACACTGGAATTAATATACTTATTCTCCATTCAACTGGGATACACCTTTCTCTTCATACTGCTATGAGTATCCTTAGGAATCATTTTCCCTGTCTCACCCAATATCTTGATCATATCTTCAGGGACCTCATCTG
Source organism: Protopterus annectens (assembly GCF_019279795.1). Lineage (NCBI taxonomy): Eukaryota > Metazoa > Chordata > Ceratodontiformes > Protopteridae > Protopterus > Protopterus annectens. The sequence continues at coordinate 1,069,874,287 of NC_056731.1, read as the reverse complement.
AATCTGCTGGTCTCCCTGACTTCATTTTCCTTAGTGATGTTCTTACTTCTTCTAGGGTTGTTTCTTCTTATTCTCTCACTGTGGCCTGTGTCTGAGGCATTACAGATTCTGTTGGGTTTTATTCAATCAGAAGCTGCTGGAAGTGCTTCTTCTACCTGCCTTTGATGTTCTGAGTACTGGTGAGTAGGTTGCAGCTGGCATCCCTTATGAAGTGTGTCTGTCTTCTTTATCTTTCTGTCTTTACCTTCCAGGAGATGGCAGAGTGCCTCAGATGCCTTGTTCTTTGCTATTATAACAATTATCTTAGCCCTTCTGTTAGCCAAATGGTAAGCTTTCCTAGCCTGGTCTTTCTTTTCTATCTCTCACTTTTTCCTGCACTCCTTTCTTTTGATGGCTTCTGGACTTCTGTATTCTACCACTGGCTTTCCATATATAAATTATTTCTATACCTAGCATGACCTCATATCTTGGAGGCTGGTAAAATGGCTAAGGTATTTACCTCATAAACACAAGGTACAAGGTTTGATTCTCACCTTTGAAAGGGAAGTTGACAAGACTTAAAATGGCTCACAGAGGCAGCTTGCCAAGTAATTGCCTATGCCATCTGTTCTGTAGTCTTTTCACATGCTGATCTGAAGCAGTGCCATTCTTCTTCAACTCCACCCATTTTGTCTTCTTCCTGAGGTGCTAGAGTCCTGAATAATTCTGTGAATGGTTGTGTTTTCTCTGTAATCAGTTTCCATGTCTTCAGCCTGGTCTGTGTTGACATTAGAGCCTTCTCTGGCCACTGCTTGCAGCTGATTGTGGCAACCAGTGGTTTATGCTGTGGGCCAACTGTTTTGTCGGGAATCCCTTTGCAATCACCCAATCTATCCCAATGCCCTTTACTTACTAAAAGGAAGTCTACCTGAGTTGCACGTTGGCCACTTTTGTATGTGATCTTTTGACTGTATAGCTTTCTTAACCATGCATTAGCCATAGCTACCATCAAGCCATTTGCCAGAAAGAACTCGAAAATGCCTTCTCCTTCTTTATTACTGTTGGTCCACTCATGTGGACCCAGACTGTCCTCATATCTGTCTGTTCCAATATATGCATTCAAGTCACCCATTATCAACACCAGTTTTTGTTGTCTTGCTTTATGTAGGTCCTGCAATATCACTGTTGGGCACAGCCTGAGATTATGAATGCTGCCCTCACACTGGAGTCTGATTGCCATGAGTCTTTTGCTAATTTTGATGAAATCCCTCACTGTCTTCTAAGGCTTCTTCCTCAGCACAATTCCCACATCATTTCTAGTCTCTCCTCCTGCTGAGAAGTAGACTTTGAATCCCAAGCCAAGTGGCTTTGCTGCACTGCCCTTCCACCTTGTCTCCTGGCTACATGGGTGTCCAGCCTTTTCATTATTTTCATCCACTTCCAAGCCTTGTCCTGTCAATGAACCTACATTGAGTGTGCAATTCTTAGCTCATGTTAGGCAGGTTGATTGGTTTTACATCCAACTTTCACTCACATGTAACCCAAGGTGGGCAACTATTGACCCAGGATGCTGGGCTTTATGGTAAGGATAGACTAGGTCTCTTGGGTCCTCAACCCACTTGTCACTGTGAAACACCCATGCCCATATGGTGACATTAGTCAACATGATCACATCACCTAGAGTCAGATTTTTACACCATCGTTGAGTGGTTAGCCTTGCCACTGAAATCAGTCTGCAATCCATTTTGAGGATACTGTGCACCACACTAGCTTTACAAAGTGGTTGGTCTATACAACTCTTCCCCTTATAGACCAACATCTAGTGTCTTTTCTGATTCCTACAAATTCACTCAAGTGAGAGAGCATGCAAACTCTAATCAGGCATTGGTCTGAGGTCAGATTCGAACATCGTGCCTTACTCATAGGAGACAAAGACCTTAACTGTTTTGCTAAATAGTCTCATAAGAAAACATATAAAGTATAACAGTGATATCTGTGGGCTATGCATTGTGGCATGGTCTGCTATCACTTGCCCCTATTCAGCTAACATTTATCTCATCGTAAAATATTCTTTTTTATTATCTCTTAGAAAATAATACTCATGTTATTGTCCACCCCAAATGCTCACTGACTCCTGTACAGTGATTTTGAAAGATATCATATAGAAAATAATTCACATTTTTGTCTGCTTTCATGAATAACTTCAGCTTTAATGATTTCTTAACTATATAAAAGTATTGAATATTCTCAACAGTGAAATACTTCCTGAGTTAACACATTGTAAATGTAAGGAAAATGACTGATACTGCTTTCTTTATGTTATGCCATTTCCTGTTAGATTATTCTGTTGTTCTGCACATTACAATCTGTAGAAATCGTGATCCAGTTAAACAGGCAACTGTATCTTTGAAGCTGAGTCACAGTAGCTCAAGATCAAATGAGTCATACACACCTCTGATTGATAGACTAGATGATGTTGCAAGTGACTTTGAGAAGAGGTTACCTTGGTGTGATGGAGCAACCTACTTGATGCAGGTGATCCTGCTGTAACTGACCTGACAGTGCAGCATAACTGTGATCAAGCCCTCAAACATGCAGTTCTGCTAGATGTAGATGAACACTGACATGACCTATGTGAAGTGCATTGTGCATGCTCACTTTGAGTACTAATATTGTCCTGAGAAGCAAAGGTATTATCATATGATCTCCCCTCACATTTCTGGACTGTACCATGTTCTCTGCCTCTTGCAAGCCTGACTCCAACTTGACTCTGGTAAATCCTAAGTAGTGTACAAATAGAGGCAGCACAGATGGTTGGTGTGCCACCATACTACATATTAGTGTGACTGTGGACTTATCCCTCCTCTGTGTCACTTCCAGGTAGTGCTGGATATCATCATTCATACCCTGCAGGAATCTGAACAATTCCAGCTGACTTTCTGTGACAGTGCTCTGAGATTTAACAATTTCAAGTCACATTTCCTGTCAGGCAGCCAAAGATGTATGTTTCCTAGGGTAGCTGTAAGAAATTCCTGAGTCTCGTTCCCCTTTGTAAAACTGTCACTGTGGACACTGCTATTGATGAATGGTTGCCATCATCCTCAAAGTGTTCCTCTGGGTTTGGAGATCCTGGTGTAGAGGTTCAGAGGTGCTCCTCCTGTACAAGTGTGAATAGCATCTGTGGTTGTGGTTGACTTTGTGTTGCTCTGCACTTTCTGCAGAGTTACTAATACATTGTGGAGCGAGAAATGCTGCCATTAAACTTGGGAACTGCCTGCCACTTTCCTCAGACTGTCTCATAAATACAAGTGTGTTATCATCAGCAGCAGCAACAGCAGCAGAAGCAATACCCATTCTACCACTGATATCATCAAGATTTATTGGTATAGTTTAACTGTTCATTTCTGATGATGACCTTGTAAAACATATTTGAAAACATTAATAATACAGTAAAGAATGCTTACGGGGGAGTGAGTGGATCACTTTCCTTGCACACAACCTTCATTTCCATTCGTTGCTGATGTAGAAAGTTCACCTAATAATTAATTGTGATGTGTTTAATTACATTGCTCTTTGTCAGCATTCAGTTCTCTCTATATAAATGTGTTCTACTGATTTTAAACTAACCTTCATGAGTAGATGAGTGTTGCTGCTTCTGCAGACATTGGTAAGATGCAGCAGTGACCACAACACCTCTAATTATTCCTGTTCCACCATTTTCTGTGACATAGTCATCCCCCTGGGTGGATAGAATGCATTCCTCATCTGGGGTTAATTGGACTAGATTCAGAGGCTTCCCCTGTCGTGGTATGAGAAATCGAATTCTACCTGTCTTTGCTTCTAGCACATGCTACCATATCATTTGCCCTTTTCTTGTAATGTGACAATGCTAAATTTCTACCACCCACTGCATTCATTTTTCAAAAACTACTTGGGTCCTTGTTCCTCTCGGCTTGTCTGGGCCCCCCATATGTCCTAATTGCTGCCATGAGGACACAATTTTCCTCATGACTGAAATTATCCTTTCTCTGCTCTGATCCCTTATTTTCCATTAATAATGCATGTGTAAACAAAAAAAAAGGGGGTCACAGAAAGTGTGAAAACAATGTTTCAATGCAATCAGCTTTTGCAGTACAAAATACTGGCCAAGTCTTCCTGTCCCCCACATTAAATAAAAATGTTACATGAAGCAAATCATATAATTAAATGCAATAATCCAATATAGCCATGTAGAATTGCAGCATGTCACCTGCAGTTCATTCAGTTCATGAATGCAGTCACATTTTGTCACATCCTTGCCCTATCCCCAGCGATTGTCAAGTACTGATAGCCATTGTTTATTTCTCACTATCACTCTAAATATATCAAATTCATCATACATTCCTTTTGATATCATTAGCACTGCAGAATGTCTGTAGGAAATTACTGTATTTATACATATATGTACAGTCAGTAAATAATACAACAGTAATAATGATTGTCTGTCATTGATAATCATTTCCACTGCTGCTGTCATGAAATTCAACTTCAAAATGACAGAAGTTTACTAATCAGTCAATGCTATCAGAATATGAGCATCATACATGTAAATTAATTACAAATGACCCTAAATTCAGTAATGAAATAATATTTTAAGAGTTTTTCATTTAATTATAATATTTTTAAAAATATTTCCTTATTGTGGTAAGTCTGTTGTATCCTAATACATTGGCTGCCTATCTCAGATATTAGTGAATTATTATTAGCAAGACCAAATTACCACCATAACAGCTACAAACAAATGCAATCTGAGGGTCATGCACAACAGTAGAAGTCTAAATCTCAAAATGCACTCACTTGAAGCACTCCTTAAAATGGAGAACATTGACATTTGTGCTGTAACAGAGACCTGGTTCAAGGCAGCAAAAAGCACCCCTGCACTACCAGGCTATAACTCATTCCACACCTTTCGGCCCCAGAACTTGGATCAAAACTCCAAAGGTGGTGGTGTTTCCATAGCCATAAAGGATGTGCACACCTCCAGACTGGTAGCCAAACATAATGCATCTGAGATACTTCAGGTGCAGCTAACATTAGGTAAGACAGCGATTCAGGTCGTAGCTTGCTATTGGTCCTTAACCATGTCCCAAAACTCACACTCCATGTTCCTAAGCACCCTGGAGAATATTAGGGTACAATCTAACACTCAAATACTGGGCGACTTCAACTACCCCTCCATTAATTGGGAAAACTACTCATGTACCAATACACTTGCCCAACACTTTCTGGAATTTATTAATTCATTCTTAGCTCATTCTTACCCCCACTAGAGGTAGTAACATCTTTGACCTGGACATTACTAACATGGGCGACCGTTGCTCTATACCAATAGTCAATTCCTCCCTGATTAGATCCGACCACAGATTAATCACCTTGGAAATACACATCCCTCACCCCCCCCCCCCCACAAAGGTAACCACCATGAAAAACTTCTCCAAAGCTAACTTTGGGCTCCTAAAAACAGAGGTGGCTAACTTCACGGCACCCATGCAAATGAAGAATAGTTGAATGACTGCCGAATCATACACCAATGTACTGTACGAGCATGTACACAAATACATGGATCTCGCCATACCCAATAGAATCAAGATGCTCTCCTCAAAAAAAAAGGAAGCCAGTCTGGTGGTCCCCCTGCCATAAACAAACTCTACAACAGAAGGAGGAAACTGATGCAGAATAAGGTGAAGTTCCAAGACTGGAAAAACTCCCTTATCAGCCTAAACAAAAGGTTGAGATCCCTTATCAAATCCGCTAAACCTAACTATGAAAACAGAATTGCAGCAGATAGTAAACAACCATAAGGCCTTCTATAGTTATGCAAAGAATCTCCATGGCAATACCCAAATTTGCTCTGAGCTACTGCACAATGGCACCTCCTATACCAAGCCAATAGATATTGCCAATATGCTGGCCAGCAGATTCAGTGCCAACTTTACCTCTTTCTTCCCCCAAAGGACCAATCAAAATACCAGTAGATTGCCAGGCACCCAGTATTATTGCTGCACAGGTTAAAACAGCACTGTCCAAGGCCAAGAATACAGCTTCTATGGGACCTGACAATATCCCCGGTTGTGTTCTACATGAACTATAGAGCGAACTGGCACCTCACCTATGTACCCTGTTCAGTCACAGCCTCACCTCAGGCTTTGTCTCTACCGAATGGTGCACCACTACAATCATCCCTCTCCACAAGGAAGGAGTGACTTCAGACCCCAGGAATGATTGCCCCATTAGCCTGATGAGTCTGATATGCAAAGCTATGGAATACATCATCATGGAGTTAATAAACCATGATACAGGGAATCTCCAAACTCTGGATCCTACACAGTTTGGTTATGTGAAGGGTAGATCATGCCTAATCAACTTGGTCGACTTCTTTGAGTCAGTCACCAGAGCTGTGGATGAAGGCAAGGTGGTTCATACAGCCTACCTTAATCTGGCCAAGGCCTTTGATACCATTCCCCATTCAGGAATCATAGAAAAACTCACTAAGCTAGGCATCAACCTGATATCACTAGGCTGGTTGTAAACTGGCTCAAGGATAGAACCCACAGTGTGAAAGTAGCTGACTCCAAGTCAGACTGTCGACCAGTCACTAGTGGAGTTGTACAGGGTCCAGTCCTGGGTACTCTCCTGTTTGGTATCTATTTCTCTGTATTCCAGGCCAACACAAAGGGACTCTGGCTGACAAAGTTTGCAGATGATTGCAGGCTGGTAGCTATTATTAACTCCCCAAGTGATGTTGCCATCCTACAGAAAAGCCTCAATGAGACCAATGACTGGTGCCAGAACCATGGCCTTAAATTCAATGCAAAAAAAATGCGTCGTCATCCCACTTGGGAAAAACCTGGTTCCCTTGAATTACCACATTGATGGTAGTCTGCTGAACATGGAAGGCATTATAAGAGATCTAGGAACACAGGTTGACAGCAACCTCTCTTTTGACCACCACATTGCCACTGTGGTCAGAAAGTCCTTCTATGTGGCACATCTCATTACTAAGGGTTTTTCATCCAGGAAGAAAGAGGCCATTGTCTGCCTCTGCTCTTCCCTCATTAGGCCAATCATCAAGTACAATGCCCCATTTGGCATATACCTCACTAGACATCTGCAACAACCAGAGAGGCCACAAAAGTACCTCATAAAGAGGATCCTAGGCCTTAAACATTTGCTATATATGGACAGACTCAAAAAACTATTCTCTGTCTCATATCGCCTACTTAGAGGTGATCTCTGCTTGACTTACAAAGCCATGTCTGATCCAGCTCTGTTAGAAATGCTACATCTAAAGAAATCCAAATCCCTCCGCACCACACGCTCCAGAGACCTCAACCTCATTACCACAATCAATAGAACAGGCTGGAGGGACAGGTTCATAACACAGAGACTGCCCATGTTATGGAATTGACTTTCCATACATGTCAAGCAGAGAACCTCACTAGTCCTCTTTAAGAGGAAACATGAGTGGATGGGAAATAGAAAATTCACTCCGAGGATCACTCCAGTGGCTCTACTCAACAGATGCACTAGGAACTAAGGTTGTGTGGCATGATGCCAGGGTAATCATATGGGCTAGGCTTGTAAAGGCTCCAGGGCCATTAGGTTCATAGGTAGGTACTAGGCTATCGGCCCTGGGGCCTGTACAAGCCCAGACAAAAAGGTACCCTGGCTTTTGCCACCCAAGGAAATTATTTTCCTTTGCCACTGTTGAGCAGAACCAGAGAGGTGATCCCCGGGGTAAAGTTCCTATTTCCCATCTAATCATCAAGATTTTTCTTGATAGCCTATATAGCCTAGTGCACACCTATGAACTTATGAACCTATAAACTTATTGGCCAAAATTCAGTGGCATTTATGTGCGTTATATGCAAATAAGGTTAATTTACATTCATGTTTATGAATCATAGAAGTACACAAGCATGCCCTGAGATGTATCAATGAATTTCAGCCTTTTGATTAACAGGAACACATGGCCAAAGTAACATTAACGCACATCCGACTGACATGGATGAACTGTGGATGGGTCCACAGTCCACAGCACTCAACAGCACTCCCAGGCTTGGCGCAGAAACACAGAGATAGCCCCAGGCTAGCCAAAATCAAAATGTAGTTAAAAAAAACAAAATGAAGTCATCTGCATATTATGCTTGCAGCAATCTGAACTGTAATACCTGCCCATCTAACATTGTGTGTCACGCCGTAGTATCTCATACAAATCATAATTTTCTAAAACTTAAAAATAATGCACATAGGGACGTTTATTTCCACCCCCCACAGTACAGTATGAAGCATACAATAGGGTACAAAAAATAAAATGCAAATTAATATTTATATATTTCCATTTTAATCAGGCATAGAAAGGAAAGGTAACTGGTTTCCTCTAAAAAAATATTTATATATGTGACAAAGCAGTTTGGGTTAAACCAAACTTGGCAATAATATCAATAGCTGTTGGAATGCGATGCTATTAAAAAGGTTTGGTTAAGCTGACCTCTCACCCCACAGGAAGTGGTTATAACCCTAATTAGTATATGTACTGGTAGGCAAAACTTAAACTCACCACGACTGTTATCAGTAAAAGAAGAAAGACTTTATTTTAACAAAGGTAAGCGCTTTCGCGTATCTCCTGATACGCTTCTTCAGACCATGTATACAATGAATGAACTTTCAGAGAATATATAGTGGAGATACATTCAAATTATTCAATTAATTTAGCAATAAAACAATCAACCCTTAAAGGAACGCTTCAAGCAACATGACTATGCATGCTAAAAGCTTCATCTGAGCAGAACACTAGGTAATGCAGAACTTTTTCTATTTATAAAAAATTTTATAATTTAAAATTTAAATAAAAACATTAATAAAAAGTATGTAAGAAATCTCACTACTTCAAATTAAGGCATATGAAAACTCATATAAAATTCATATAAAATATGCCTGTGAAATCTTAATGCACGTTAAATATACAAACTAAACAGTACAAGATTCTACAGAATTCATAGGTTAAAGTCCCTGAATAAAAAACTTAAATATTTATGCATAATATTCAAACTATTCTATAGTTTAAAAGTAAATAAGAAGATTGTTCATAGAATAGTTTGAATATTATGCATAAATATTTAAGTTTTTTATCCAGGGACTTTAACCTATGAATTCTGTAGAATCTTGTACTGTTTAGTTTGTATATTTAACGTGCATTAAGATTTCACAGGCATATTTTATATGAATTTTATATGAGTTTTCATATGCCTTAATTTGAAGTAGTGAGATTTCTTACATACTTTTTATTAATGTTTTTATTTAAATTTTAAATTATAAAATTTTTTATAAATAGAAAAAGTTCTGCATTACCTAGTGTTCTGCTCAGATGAAGCTTTTAGCATGCATAGTCATGTTGCTTGAAGCGTTCCCTTTAAGGGTTGATTGTTTTATTGCTAAATTAATTGAATAATTTGAATGTATCTCCACTATATATTCTCTGAAAGTTCATTCATTGTATACATGGTCTGAAGAAGGTCAGGAGATCTGAAAGTGCTTACCTTTGTTAAAATAAAGTCTTTCTTCTTTTACTGATAACAGTCGTGGTGAGTTTAAGTTTTGCCTACCAGTACTTTGCATAGTTTTTAACTGAAAACTCTTCAGTAGCTGTGGTTTGTCTTTTTGTTCCTAATTAGTATATCCATGACCATATTTTTCTCATTGTGGTTCTGGCATTTTGAAAGATGGTAGCACCTGTGAAGGCAGAAGGCCTCACTCCTAGCTGGCACTGTAAAAGTACCATGATAATGCTCTACCTTCTCGGTGATTCATATCTGGATAAGATCATGCCATACACAAGATACAATATGTGGAAAAAAACAATATCTGTCATTTAATGGGTGAGCACCAGCCAGCCCTGATATTTATAACCCACTCAGGCGAGCAGTGTCGTCACCTTTAACTTGATTTGCAGAAGCATAGTGCCGATCTGTTAGTTGAGTGGGTAGACCAGCTAGCAGCGATAAGGCTAAAGTTCTATAGTAAGTAAAAAAAATGTTGCTTCTTAAATCAGTCATATTAAACATAAAAAACAGTTTACCTGCATCTTTTTAAAATGAAGGATACGAGTAATGTGTTAACAGATTTTCATAATATATACAAATGTGGCATAAGTTTATTAAAATAATCTGTACACATAACTCTTTAAATCATGTACTGGGTTACTAGGAGATGTATTTGTTAATGGATTCACAAATAATGAAAATAAATTTAGAAATATACATTAAAATGTATTTCTACTGCTTGCAATTACTTTATACTTACATTACATGAAGCCAGTTTTATGTAGGCTGTAGAATTATAAATAACATAGTTGTGTGTTCAAAAGTATTTCTACTTGCACGTACAACACATCTGAAGTCTTAGACACCACACTCTTGTTACAATGGAGTTTGGGGGAAAGGGGTTGGGGTTTGCTGTGGCAACTGAATGAACAGCACAAACTTCACCATGAAATGTTGTTTGACTACATTACCTATCATAAAAGGCACATTTGTACAGCAAAGGAAATGCAAGCTTCCATGAATTGCTATATTTCTGTGCTTATGAATTAGTTATACCCAAATACAGTGCTACATGCACAGCATAGTATTTTGAAAATAACATTCCACACACATTTCATACTTATTTTACTCTTGTGTAATAGGAAATATTGGCACAGTATTGTACAAATTCAAACAGCTATGTATGTGTAAGAGAAAAAAAAGAAAACAAAAATGAACTATTGCTTAGACAAGAATACAGACGTTTGTATAAATATATATATATATATATATATATATATATATATATATATATATATATATACATACATATAGATAGATATATGTGTGTGTGTGTGTGTGTGTGTGTGTGTGTGTGTGTGTATACAAGTATTGCCTTCTCTGTTTTAATTATAACTTAGGAAGAAATAGAATATAATCACCAGCAACAACAATGAAAGAGTAGAAAGGCTAGTTGAATTTTCTGCTAAGTATAACTAAAGTCCAAACGAATTCTGTCTTACCAGTTTGTAATTATGTATAGGAAGCAAAACAAAAAGGATTTGAAATCATTATATTACTGTACAAAGAGTGAAATATTTGTGTGTACAGCCACAGTATTAATAATATCCAAAATCAGAATCAGGATTTTATGTGGGCAAGACTGACCAAGCTTTGAAAAACAGGATTTATGAACATTATAATGATATAAAAAAAAAAAAGGAAACAAATGTTCTTTATAGGCATTCTAGGATATGCAAATGATTTATGCATTTTAAATTTGGCATTTTAGATATTATTAATATTGAGCCCAGAGGGGGAGATTGGAAAAACCTTCTTTTAAAGAAGGAATTAAAATGGCAACTTAGGTTGGCAGCTAGATTTCCCCAGGGCTCAATGATAGTATTTCTTTAAAACCTGCATTAAAAGAAAAGGCAAATAAACTATAAGATGCAATAACAATGTTTTTAAATATATCTGTTCATTTTATAGAGGTTAACTTAACTTGTATTTGTACAAGAGTTTATTATGTTATTTATAGTTTGAAGTCTGTTCTTTTTATGATATATGGCTTTAAATTTTAATTGATGTAAATAGATTGACCAATGATATGACTTTAAAATATATTTAAGTCCATGATATTTAACTTTCACATTTTGAAGAAGTCTCCTTTGGAGAGACGAAAGCGCTTAGTGTGTTTTATATGGTTATTTTTATTAAACTGAAGTCCTGATGCAGCTTTGATGCACTTTTTTGTTTTATAGTAATTGAAAAGCTGCCTTCTCAGACTGTTGTTTTACTACAGACACTGAAAATGTTGTGTGCGTGCGTGTGTGTTTTCCCGAACTGTAAAGGCTGCACCACATCTAATATATATTGATCACCACACAATAGGAGATTAAAATGGCAAATATTTATTTAACATTTATTGACAGGCAAAGTCCAACTAGGGCAGAGCCTATTTTCAGCAAAGGACCAGAGTTCCCTATTACGCCGTCACAGATGCAGGTTGTCAAATGTGTCTTTGTCGAACTAAAAAGTGCGAAAAGGCAAAAGCGAAGCGGCTTTTCAGCTAAATCTTTCCCTGGGAAAGAATTTGCTTGGCCGCTTTCGCTACTTTGCCATTTTCGGCACTGTAGTGCAATCTCTGAGTTGGTATATTTAAGTAGGAGGGGTGTGGAGGGCACAGCCCCCCATATTATGTAATGTTTTACAGTTTTTTTTTGTTTCGGAACAGCAATTTTTTTCCCATGGGAAAAAAAAATACTGTTCTTTTTTTTTTTTAAATATTTTTATTCATTTCCAAAAACAAGAAAACATGAATGCAGGTTATTTATGACAATGAAGTATTTACAAATTATTTAAAAAGATAGGCTAAAACCTCAAAACAGATATCAAACATTAAAACCAAAATAAAGTATTTACAAGGGTGTCTATTGTTGACATATTATTGACTTTCTATACAATTGTTTCCTGATTATAATCTGCTGCAGTCATTATTCTCCAGTATTTCAGTTACTTTTTGCCATGCTACGTATAATGATGTAGTTCGTTCAGTTCTTCCTTTAATAGTGTTCATTTCCAATTGCGATACTGCTGACACCATATTCATGAATTGCTTAAAAGTTGGAGAAGCTTTGGATTTCCAGTTTGATGTAATGTTCTTCCTTGCAATAGCTAGGAGAGTCCATAAGATTACATATTTTGTTCTTGCCACACAGTCGGGTACAGGTGCATTAAACAAAATAATAGATTTGGAAATCTGGAATTTATCACTGAATACCATTTGCAGAAAATAATTTATTTTATCCCAATATGGTTTAATCAAATGGTATTCATAGAACATATGCTGCTAGTCTGCTTTTATTGATAAATCACATCTCCAGCAGCCAATATTTTTCTTAAACATAAGTTCCATTTTATGAGGGGTTACATAAGATCTGTGTATGAATTGCCATGTAAAAAGTCTCCAATGTAATGAAAGTGATGTCTGCTTTGGAGAGAGAATAATTCGTTTTTTATCTCTGTCATTTGGCACATGTCCATTAACTGATCTATAATAATTCCATATTTTGTCATTATTATGCATTTTTATTTTTTTGTTTGTTTTATAAATAGATGATAAGTATCCCTTTCCAGTAATGGGTTGATTCGTTAGTAATATTATATGTTCTATAAGATTAGGAACATTTTGTCTTATTGATGGTTGCATTGTTTCTTGTTTGCTTAATATATACTGTCTTAATTCTTGTACATGTAACCACGAACTATCTTCCATATTTAATTTCTGTTTAATCTGGTCTATTGTCAGAGGTTTTCCAGAGTTTAGCAATTGATGCCAATATATTAATCCCTTTTCTTTAAGCATGTTGACTACTTCCATATTAAATGTTATTATATTACCTTGTGTGTATGCTACTGGATATAAAAGAAATGACCATGCTTTAATATCAGGATTGCTAATAATAAGATTTTGGAAAATGTTTAATGTATAAGTAATGTATTTGGAACTTATTATTTTATTCTTATGTATCATCATATATTCCTTCATCAGCCATAGAAAATTGTTTGGTATGATATCTGTATACTTATTTGCTACTACAAATCCTGATTTTAACCTGATCGTCTCATGAACTAGCTTCCATTTTGATGTATATTTTGTATTTAGCCATAATGATATTGTTTTAATAATGGATGAATGCAAATATATTTCTATGTCTGGTAAACCTATGCCACCTATAGCCCAATCATCTAGATGATACTTCATAGCTATCCTTGTTTTTTTTGGATACCATAGGAATTTTACCATTAAATCATTTAATTGTTTTAGGTGCTATTTAGCTGGTGGCAAAGAACAAGCTTGTATGACATAAAGAATTTTTGGAAATATTGTCATTTTAATTATATAAAGCCTTTCTTCCATTGAAAAGAAGAATTTATTCCATCTTTGTATTAGATTTTTAATATTATTTAAGGTCTCTTTATAATTTGTTTCAATTGTAGTATCTAGGTTGTTAGTTATTATAATTCCCAAGTATTTAATTATATTATCGGTAGAGATATATTTATGGTATTTTTTATTTAGATCTTTTTTATTAGTATTTATAAGCAATACATTTGTTTTGTTCTCATTAAATTTAAGACTTGAAAAGTTTTGAAAGTTTTGAATTGAGTCCCATAATGCTTTTAAACTGCTATTATTATTTTTTAAGGTAATTAAAATATCATCAGCAAAAAGTTGAATTTTAAGCTCTAGGCTGTTGTCTAGTTGTATTCCTTCAATATTTTTATCCATACGTATATTTTTTGCTAAGGGTTCAATGACTAGCACAAACAATAATGGAGAAAGAGGGCAGCCTTGTTTTTTGCCCTTAGTTATTTTAATAGATTTAGACAGACAAGATCACAGTTTTATATAAGCCAATGATTTTTCATATAATGATTTTATTAACAAAGTGAAGTTGTTTGAGAAGCCATATTCTTCTAAAACTAACCACAGATAATCCCAGTTCACTGAATCAAATGTGCTATTTATGTCTAAGCTAATAACATTCATTTTGTTTTTTGTGACATTTATATAATCAATTAAGGAAAGAGTTATTTTAATGTTGTCATAAGTGTTCCTATCTTTTATAAAACCTGTTTGATCCTCCTCTATCAAAAGTGGTAGTAATTGTTTTATTCAAGCAGCATGTATTGCCATAAAAAAATTATAATCTATATTAAGAAGTGAAATGGATCTGTTTGATGAACATTCACTAGGATCTTTATTTTGTTTCAGAATTGGTGATATTAATGTGTACTTCCAAGAAGGAGGAATGTCTTTACCATTTTTAACTGATGTAAAGATATTCAATAACAATAGCAAAGCCTCATTTGATAGTAATTTAAACATTTCTGGGGTGATATTATCTATACCTGGAGCTTTGTTTAATTTTAGCTTATTTACTTAAGCTTTAAGTTCTGTCATTGTTATTTGTTTATCTATTAGTTGTACCTGCTCCTCTAATAACCTACCTTTAACATTGTTTTTGAGAAAAGCTTTCAATGCTGAATGTGTTTCTGTTTTCACATTTTGATTATTAAGTTTATGAAAAAATAGCCTAAAAGCTTCTAGTATTCCTTCTAAATCAGATACTTTCTTTTTGGTTTCTATATTATGTATTTCCTTGATTTGATTTGTTTTAATAATCTTTTTAGTCCTATTTGCTATTCTTCATTGGTTTTTAGGGTTCATTAAATAGTAACATAGTTAATTTTTTTCTAAGTTGATCAGTGTTTGTGTTGTAGCATCTCTGAGTATTTTTTATTAGTATCTTCTAGTTCTTTTATTAAGTTGGTGTTTCCATTTTGAATATCAAGCTTTAAATTATCTACTTTTGACTGTAATTCCATTAATTCCTTATTCCACTGTTTTTTGTTAATTTTTATACCATCCTACCGCTCTTACATATAGGTATGCTTTCAATGCATCCCATATATATATATATTTCAGATACATCTTTTGAAAGACTGATATCTAGGAATGTTTGTGTCTCTTTAATATAAAATTCCTTAAAATCTTTGAGATTTGTTATATAAGATGGTATTCTTGTTACTGATATCCTTCTCTTGAAACATAAGCCTATCTCAAACGTTATGGTGTTATGGTCCGAAAATGGACATGAAATTGTCTTGACTTTATTTAATTTAGAGGTTAAATCCTTTGTTATGTACACTCTATCTATTCTAGAGTATGCATTATGTCTATGGGAAAAATGTGTAAAGAATAGTGAATCTGGGATAGCATACTCATTTATGTCAACTATATTAAAAGTTTCAACAAACTCAGATAACAACTTTGTTAAAGGTGATCTCTTATGTGTAGTTTTAGTATTTGTGTCAGTTTCTTTTATAATGCAATTGAAATCTCCAGCTATGATTAAATTGCCTTTGGTATATTGTACAATGTATTATAAGTGTTGTTTGGCCACTCTAACACCTAGTCCTGGTATCCAATAAATATTCACTAATGTATATATCATTTCATTGATAGATATTGTCACTAGACAAAACATTCCTGAGTTGTCATGGAACGTGTTTATGATTTTAGGCATTAAAGTAGTGTTTTTCCACAAAATTGCTACTCCCCTTCGCTTCTGATTATAGGTGGAACTTACTAGTATTGTACAATTTTTATTGTTTATTTTATTTATGTCTTCCTGTGTAAGGTGTGTTTCCTGTAAAAATACTAGTTGCGCTTCACATAGCTTTAAATATCTATAAAGACTTCCCCTTTTGCAGCTATTATTTAAACCATTTACATTAAGAGATATACATTTTGCAATTGGATTTATATTAGCTTTGCTTTTATCCTTATTCATATACTCGTAACAATGTGTAGATGTGTGTACATGAAGAGAATGACTTGTTCTTTCTTCTTCCAACAGTATTACAATAGATTATAGACACCCAATAAAGGTAAATTACAAGATCATAACTGAGAACAATATAAGATAAACAACCACCAAACCCCTCCATGAGAAAAAACATCTCATCCTTGAATGATCTAATCATTCAAGCGATCTCTCTAAGTCTGCATTTCAGCATCCTCCACCGGCCCCGCCATATGGTAGTTTTATAATGAAAAGTATATTATATATCTTTTAAGTATACATGTATCTGTCTTTACAGATTACTTAAATACAGTCTTTATCTATTTTTAATATTTTATAAAACACTAAGGCAACACAACTATACATAGATTTAATACTTAACTATTTGGTTTTGTTTAAATTGTAAAGGAAAATCTTTTATTTTAATATATCTTTTGTGTAGCAATAACGGTTATGCATTTTAAAAATAATATGCTTGCTGTCTATCTCCCTTATAGTGTGAGTGGCATTCATAGGTATCAAATTTATTGTAATGGTCTACCTATACACACATATATATATATATATATATATATATATATACATATACATATATATACATATACATACATACACATGCACACACACATATATATATATATATATATATATATATATATATATATATATATACACACACACATACATACATACACACATATATGCATACATACATAAAAAAAAAAATGTTAAGCATTATATGCATCAGTTAACCATGCCACAAGTTGATTAAATCAGAAAGTATCCGTAACAATGAATATAACGTTACATTTGTATTGTCATTTAGCAGTAACCTTATAGATTTCTTTTAATTCAAAAAGTCATATTTTAGTGGTATGAATGCTACTAATTTGTTTTTGGCATTGGTATTATATAGTTTAAGACTATATTTCTTAGCAATTCCTATATATTTATTAGTGCCACTGGCATATTTCATCGCTAGTGTACCACATATGTCATATGTCAAATAGCAACTCATACTCCTTATGATATTACAGGATTTATCTGCAGCATTATAACTGTAAGGTTGAAAAATATGAGAAGCAAAGTAGGCTTTAAATATGCTATAACACAATTGTTTGGTACTTATTACTGTCAACTCTCCTACATACACAGGAAAAGATAACCTTATATGACCATCAACCATTTTCCTTCATGTTTCTCTTCATCCTTCTATTCTCCATTTTTAATAAATATTTGTTTCTATTGTGGCTTCTTTGAATTTAGTGAGGGTACTCCATATCATATTATAGATAATATACAACGTTCAAACAGAGAACATGCCCAATATAGAGATATATTCTCAACTCAAGTGGTCCACACCATATATTTATAACACTGCAGTCAGAAATATACTAATGAATATGCAATAACTAGCAGCTTTTCAGCATGTGTGTGTCTCTAACAAGTACATACCTATAGGATATTAAAAATAATAGATAGCACACTCTTGTTTCATAATTAACAAATGCACATAGCCTGGTATTTACTTTCATAGACAGAAATTAGACCTGTTACTTATATGCATATCAGGTACCAACAGCAATATGTTAGTAAATGCCTATGCTATTCAAATCATATTTTAATGCTGATTGATATGAGATGTAGCTGACAATGGCTTTAGCGTTTGTGATGTTATATAATATATAGTCAGTATTATAAGTAAAAGTATGTTGCATGTCTATTTGCAATCTAAGGTTCAAGGCTGATCAATTTAGACATACAAGACAATCTCTTTAGCCTTGGTTATATAATGGGAGTTACTGTGTCTCTACACAACCATTCATTTTCAGTGAGGATGTTCAATATTAATATAACTTGCCTTTAATAAAAGCATACTTATAATTCAGCAGTTCTTTCCTAATATATATATATATATATATATATATATATATATATATATATATATATATATATATATATATATATATATATATATATATATATATATATATATATATAAAACAATATCATAAGCAAGACTGAGATTTTTTCTTGCTCATTACTGCTTAATGATTGTGCTGCTTGAACAATTTAATATTTACAGAGTATCTTGATAATTAAACAGCAACTCCTTTTTACCCTTAAAATGCCTAATAACACATAGCTACATTCATGAACCTTAATTGGCTTACTATCCTTAAGGTTGAGTACACTAGCTGCAGTGTGTTTACAAATATGTTATTTAGTTCCAGTCAAGGACTTAAATATATTAAATTTTTATAAAATTAAGTTAAATTATAGTAATTTACATGGGTGATCTTATCAGAAAAGATTATAGTAAAGTCTGTGTGTGTTAACTATTCACACAGTTTCCTCCAAGTGATATACTTCTTTTTAAGCTTTGTGTGCTGTTTATGTGTACAATTCAAAATGAATAACAAATATTACAATATAATAAAACTTCATGTTTGTGTTGATACCTTCTAAATTCATTAGGTACTTCAGTGTACTTTTAATATTTGTTAAAACTGTAAAAGCACTTTGCCATCTCATAAATAGTGTGCTGGTTACTTTAAGTAGCTTAGGAGCTGACACCACACCCATACTGTCTTGTTTTAGTGCTGACATCACTCATGACTTTTTACTTTCATTTTGTGCTGTTAGAAGGTTTAACACACTGTAATGGATTCTAACTGAAGAACCTTCATTCAAGGGTGGTAAAATAAGAGTTCCCAGCTCGTGGCCATGGCGGGAAGACAAAAACAAAGTAAGTGAAGTTTTGAGGTTTTGATGTTGTAAGCTTTTGCTTGCATGGGGTTGATTATGTGTCGTTCGCTCTTCTGAGTGTGTGATATCATAATATAGACCCAAGGCCCAGGGAGAAACACTCCAGACACATCTTTGGAATGTGAGAAGAAACCGGAGTACCCAGAGGAAATCCACACAAATGCAGGGAGGACTTGCAGACTCCACACAGAAGGCACTTCAGCCAAGAATCGACCAAGAGAACCTCTTTCTGTGAGATGACAGCATTAACTGCTGCACCACTGCACCACCCAAATGAAAGTGATGGGAAGCAACTGCCTCAGACTGCTGCAACAATACACCAAAATCAGCACAGCAAAACCTCAGTGCATCCTGTCATGACAGTGGCATCATCATCATCATCAAGCTCCCTTTTTCCATTTCCTACATGAGGTCAGTGTGTTGCATCAACTATCTCCATCTCTCACAGTCCACTGTCACACACCTATCTTCTTCAGCAGTCATTCCTGACTGTTGTATGTCTTCTTTCTCACAATCTATCTGCCCATGCATCACCAGACACCCTTGTTTTCCTCTTGTCTTTTTCATGTCAGTCTCACATCTTCATCACCAGACTGGGTTTTGCATTCCTGCACACATGCCCAAACTACTATAATCTGTTCTCTATGATCTTGTTTGGTATTTGTAGCTACTTGGGTTTCTGCTCTGATGTCCTCATTTCTTCATCTGCCCCGCAGTGTGCATCCTAGCTCCTATTTCAGCGACTTTATCTCTTTCACTTCTAACTTCCTCAAATACTCTGCCTTCTCTTATCAGTCTTCTGTGGCATACAGTAGTAGTAGCCTCACCAGTGTTTTGTACACCTTACTTCCAAGCTTCTTTGGCATTCTTCTGTCACACACTACTGCTGACACTCTGTGCCAGTTAGCTGCAGCACCTCTGATTCTAGTTTTGACCTCTTCATTCAGACTTTCCTTCTTCTCCACCATTCCTCCCAGATACTTGATGCTGTTAACCTGCTTCACTATTTTCCCTTCTATCACAATTTTCAGCTTCTTGTATTTTCTCAAATGTTCTGCCATTACAGCTGTCTAATATGTACTTACTTCCATCCTGTGTGCTTTCACTTTTGCATTCCATTCTCTTTCATTTGGTGTATTTCTTGTTTAGAGTCTACATGTGTCATCTGTGTACAGCAACTTTGTTAAGCTGTCCCCTCTGTATAGTTATTTACACCCTCTCCAGAACTTTAATGCAGTGAGACAGGAAGGAGATTGATACCTCTGTACAACCCACAGCTGTGACTGTTCCGTTGGTTTTTGTACACTGGGACTAGTTTATTCTCCATTCTGCCTGGATTCTGATTGCCATGAATTTGTCACTAATTCTGATGTCATCTCTCCCTGTTTTCTGAAGTCTTTCAATTACTACAATTCTCATACCATTTTTAGTCTGTGTCCCCCAGTAGTATATTGTGGATACCAAGCCAAGCAGTTTTTTCTGACCAGCCCTTCCTTATTTTCTCCTGGATATATCAGATGCCCATCTTCCTCTGTACCATCATGAGATCCACTTCCAAGCTGCATCCTGTCTGTCAGTAAACCTATATCAATAATAGCAAACCATAGTTCAGCAATCTAAGCTGGGCAACTGGACACTTGGCCTGTAGCTAATTTACCCAGGGCTGTTTGGCTTTATGGTAGACACACATCTTGGTGTAGATCAAATTAGGATGGGTCCTCAACCAACCATTTTTGGTGATACTAGTCAACATTACCAAATCACCTAGAGTCAATGTTCTACCACTGAGTCTCAGCATGCAGTCTGTGATCCATTTTCTCCTATCTAGAGGATACTGTGCACCATAGTTAATGCCTAAAGTGGTTTGTTTATACAACTCATCCCCTGAGAGATGCAACCTAGAGTCTATGCTGCTGCCCACAACTCCATTCATGGATGATTTTGGAGTGGAAATTCCCAGCACACTTTAGGAGGTAGGAGAAACCCACTGGAGACGCAGGAAGAATTTGCAAACTTTACGCAGGCGTTGGCCAAAAGTCAGGATTGAACCTTATATCCTGAGCATGGGAGGCAAAAGATTTAGCCATTATGCTAGTGTGTCATTAATGGAATTATACCAGTGTTTCATTAATAAAATTTATAAAGCTATACATGACATAATTAATGGAAAATGAATGTATGTTATAATGTATTCACTCTGCACCAATAAAAGTCATTATGCATAAAATCCTGCAGTAAAATACAATCATTCACACATCTCTGTGCACAAACACATTACACACATCCACAGATACATAAACAAGCATGCATGTACTCATGCACAAGTACTCACAGGCACATGGAAGGGCACACACACAGACACATACACACACACACAGATGCGCACACACACACACACACACACACACACACACACACACACACACACACACACACACACACACACACACACACACACACACACACACACACACACACACACACACACACACACACACACACACACACACACACACACACACACACACAAGAAACATCCAAAGAATACTACCTTCAGTTGTTAAGGAAAAGAGAAAAAAATGAACTTGTCAATAGACAGATATATGCATGTGTTAGAGCATTTGGCTTGCTTTATTGAAGAGATTTGTCTCCACCTTGTGTGCTTTAAATATTTCCATCAAACTGTCTGGCATATCTGACAGGATGTTTCATAGTGCTGGGCCTATTTTACAGTTTTAGAGAAACATGTAGGATGCTAGTATAAATCATGGTCTAGAAAGAATCGTGCTGTTTAGGATTCTAATGCAATATGGACTTTCTCTTATTTGAAGCCTATATTTTACAGGTGGATAATAACTGACATATGTTAGTTTGAAAGCAACTGTTCACAACAAGATGGCCACCCTTTGAGTGACTGTAATGCTTGGATATAGTGCTCAAGTGTATAAACATGAGAATTTTATTCTAAGCCATCTATACAATATTGGTGCTCTGACTAGACAGCTGTCAGGTAATAGGAAATGCATACTCTAACCTTGAAATTGGAATATCAATGACCAAAGACAAACAATTTTCTCTACATAAGAGTGTGAGAGATATTTTATGCTATTTTTAATTGAGTTACAACTCTTTGTGTTTGTGCTACAACATGTGGGAAGAATATAAGATTTTGATCAAGTATTTTTCCTAGATACGTTTGTTGGGCTATAGGTCATTTGGGATGAATGTGAAAATTAGTTTGGGGGATTACAATAGAAAGCCTCTGAGGCATCCCTAGTAACACTGCAGAGGATTTCCCAATATTAAACCAAAGTTTGTGTCATATTACCAGTTACATATAAGTGTCAGGTCATTTAGATGAAAGAACTTAATTTGCTTAAACTTCTAGTTCTTCTTTCAGCTTTTCCCAGTTAGGGGTCGCCACAACGGAACTCTGGTCAGCTAATTATTGGCAGTAGATTTTTATGGTGCTGAGGTGCCAGCCCGACACCCAACCTTCAATGAAGGCATGCCCATTCACGCATGTCTTTCGAATGCCACTCGGCTACAGGGATGACATGCAGACTCCACACAGAAGGTGCTCTAGCCAAGAATCAAACGGGAGAACCTCTTGCTGTGAGGCGACAATGCTACCACTGCACCACCGCAGCTTTTTAGTATATTATCTGCGGATCCCTATCACATGATAGAAACTTCATATGAGTGAAACTTATTTGACTGAGACCATAAGACTGAAATTTCAAAATAATGAAAAATCACTTGACTGAAACCCATAATACTGAAATCTTACAATGTGAAATTCCAATATACCAAATTGTAAAGTGGACGATATAAAACCAGAATAGGTGGGGGTCTACACTCCCCACACCCCCCTAACTATATATATATATATATATATATATATATATATATATATATATATATGTATATATATATATATATATATATATATATATATATATATATATATATATATATATATATATACTAACCAGGATTGCACTACAGTGGGAGAAAGGGCATATACCTTTTCCGCACTGTAGTGTGATCCTGGAGTTAGTATATATAGTTGGGGGGTGAGGACCCAGCCCCCCACACTGGGGTGTGTGGGATGTAACCCCCCACCTATTCTGTATTCTGGTTTTTATATTGTCCATTTTACCATTCAGTATGTTGAAATTTAGCATTGTAAGATTTCAGTATTATGGGTTTCGGTCAAGTGATTTTTCAGTATTTTGAAATTTCAGTCTTATGGCTTCAGTCAAATGGGATTCAGTCAAATGAAGTTTCTATCATCTGATAGGGATCCATTATCTCCATATAAAAGCAATTTAGATTTATTTTAGGAAATTTCTAAACTACATCATTGATTAAGACTATGAAAAACAGTGGCCCTAAGACGGATCCTTCTAGTACACCATTTTTTAAAGTACCCTGTTCTGTTATGATTTTATTAGAGGCAATAGAAAATATTCTGTCGACTAGGCAGTCATCCAAGTAACTGCAGACTTCTAAGAAACAAGACTGATGGCATTTTGAAGAGGAATGATATGGTCAACTATCACAAAGGTCCTCTTCAGATCTGAAAGGATAATATCAGTTAGAAGGCTTTTCTACATTTTGCTATACAACTTAATACACCAACAATGTAGTTAGAATAATATTGCAGCAGAATTAAGATACAGCATTTTGAATATATTAAAATATTTGTTTGCAAATAATTCTTTCCAATTTTTGCGAGGCAGAAAAACATTACTATTGGGTTTTCAGTGAATTGAAGTCTTAAGTTAGGGGAACACCAATCAATTGAAGCTTCTCAAATAGTGCTTTCTTATCTTGTATACTTAAGGAGGAACAGTGGAGAATGTATGACATGATGCAGGGCTTCTACTGCGTTGGGTTGCTGAGAATTAATTAATATTGCCCTTGGAGATGTTGGTGGCTTAGTACTATTGTTCTTAATATTATGTGTTTATATGTATAGATAGATAGATATATATATAATATATATATGTGTGTGTGTGGGTATGTATGTATGCATATATATATATATATATATATATATATATATATATATATATATGTATATCTCAAAATAGTGAAAAATCGAATGTCAGTATCTCGAGACGAAAATATAGAAAACGCAGTATCATGAAAAATTTAAAACATGAACATCACTATACTGAAAGATCATAATACCAAATTTTCAGTATGCAATTTTCAGTTTTTTAACATACCCTCTACCACATGAACAAAAACACAAACACGACCATCCATCCTAAACCAAAACAAACCAACACAATACACATACCAACAAAACCCAAATAATCTATATATAAGCAGGGAGGACAAGCCCCCCCCCCCACACCACCCAAACCCCTGCTACTTATATATACTAGCTCTGAGGTCAGTCTACCAAGAAAAACACAACAAAACTACCATTATGAGCCCTACACTTCCACTGCACACTGTCAAATGTACACCCGTGAAAAACACACACACTGCACATACACAAGAATCATCAATTTCAGTACTAACACACACACACACACACACACACACACACACACACACACACACACACACACACACACACACACACACACACACACACAAAATCACCTACCTACCCCAACCTACTCCTGAAACTTCGCAAAAATTAAGAAATAAGAAATTTCTATCTAAAACCATTAAATAGTAAAAACTACCTGAATCTCCACACATAACCCCACTTTGTTTGCCATGTCGAAATCCCAGAACTCAATACGCCTTAAAGATACAGTAAACCATAAAGAACAAACCGCCCCAGAACTACTGTGGATTTGGTAAACTAAGATTCATTAACATGCAGTTTTGAATAACTGCACTTTCGTTATTTTCATCTCGAGATACTAAAATTTGATATTTCAGTATTTTGAGATTTCAAAGGGGAACGATATACATATACATATATATATATATATATATATATATATATATATATATATATATATATATATATGTGTGTGTGTGTGTGTGTGTGTGTGTGTGTGTGTGTGTGTGTGTGTGTATGTGTGTGTGAGTGTGTGTGTGTGTGTGTGTGTATATATATATATATGTATATATATATATATATATATATATATATATACATATGTTGCAATATATGATTCTTATGGAAGATTTTTTTGGAAAGGCTAGCTGTTTGATGGTATTCTAAAAGTGTTGTGGATGGCCTTTACTCTTTGCTTGTTATGATCTACAGTGGAGGATGTGATATCATTTATATTTAGTTTAGTATTTTCCCTCTCTTTTTGAGCATGATCAAATTGCATTGTATTTTTTTAATTTTTCCTTGTACTTTCGAAGAACTAGTTCCATAGAAAGTCATGGCCTGTTTAGCATCTTTGTTAATAGTTATTAGTGTAAATATTTTGCTTTGCAGACTGGTGAGAATGCTATAAAACACGTCAAAAGTTGTATTAGGGTGAGTAGGATTGTGTGTAAGTTTCAAGCACACAGAACAAGTTTATAGTATAATATATTTTCAGAGCATCAGTAATATTTTCTGTTGAAAGAAGTTCTGGGAGAAGTTTGGTTGTTTTAAATGTTGATGTGGAGCATATTGGTTTATGATTACTTAAAACACTTCAACGTATTGCAATAGATTGTATATGCTCTAAGACATCAGTTGTTGCATTGTCTAGATTTGAACCTTTCTATTAGAATGGTACCTGGTTCCTTCTCACACTAATTAAAAGATGTTATGACCCTTAAGTATAAATCGTTTTTTTAAGCTTCCATTTTATATGAAACTTGTAATTTAGATTAATACCACTAATATAATTAGTTTATGGTGTACTGAATGATAGTTGATGGATTTTCTTGTAAAACTTATTTAAATAGTTTGATTAAACTTGTTATTGGGATTTTAATAATAATACATTTTTTTCTATGACAACCAAGATGGATTTTTATTAGCACGAATTTATGTACAGTGTCAAATGTTGAAATATTATTGATCATTACTACTGAGGAGAAGTTTAGTAGTTTCTGTACTGGTGTAAAAATACCACATTTGCTTTGATTATTCTGTGACTGCAGTAACCCTATGTTGGCTGTATCCACCTCCTTTAAGCTTCTCTTGCCAGTTGAGAATAAACTCTTACTCATATCCAAGATGAGGAAAACATACAACATGACTTGCCAAGAAAGCTAGTCAGTTTATAAAACAAACAGAGGAGTCCTGAAAAGACTAGGAAAAAAACGAACACTGACACATTTAACACTTTTCACAGCTAAAGTGTATCAAGAGAATTTGCACTTTTCAATCCAAACCTGTGTATTGCAAAGACCAACTGCTTTCAACAATCTAAGCAATTCTAGAAATCAATAAAAGGTCTTGCATCTTCCAAAATATTGCCCCAAAGGTATCTGTAGAATCATGTTTTCGGTACCCATAGCTGAGAAAATTCTAAACAACATAAGCCCCATCTTCTGACAAGCAACCTGTTTTACAACACTTCCAGCATTATACCAAGGCTGCATCTACACAAGGGTCCTGAATACTGTGTCTTTTGCTTAAAAAAAAATAATAAACAAGATGTACAAAAGCATCCAGCGAGCCTCTCACTCACCTGCTCACTACGTCACTTGTCACCAACTCTCTTCCTTAAAGTTTCAAACATGCCTTACTTATTCCACTTGCCAAACAACTTCTAGTTCTTTTATTTCCTTTACAGTGTTCAGTCTGTAGTTTTATTACAATTGGTTTAAATTTTGATTTTCAGTTTTGCAGTAAATTATTTTTTAATAGCCAGTGGCATTATACTTAATAAGCCCTAAAATTGTCTAGGCAATTCAGATCCTGACTCCCATCTGAAAAGAATAATTTCCTTAGTTACAACCATTTATTCACCCAGCATTTCTGAGAGAGACCTAGGGAAGTTTTAAAATCTGTCAAATCATTACTCTCCCAGAAAGAAAATGATTCCACTTATTCTGGTCTTTCCCACCACATTTCCAGTATTTGCTATCCACCTGTAGAAAAATCCCATTAAATCTGTTTGGGATATAAAAATACCAATGCAATTTTTTTTCAAGCACAAATTATAAACCTCTGGGTTTTATTTAAATTGTATTTCCAGTCTCTCTTCCCAATCCTTTCTAAACTCACCTGGGTGATTCTTTAGTTATCATGCTATATTTATATGCCCCACTAATTATTCTTTTTTACCAGCAACTTCTGTTCTAGACTTAACTATAAATTCTGTCTCAGCTGGTCTTCCATTTAACATTCTCCTATCCTTTACTCTTTGCAGGTGGTTTATTTCTTAATCTTCAAAGTCCCTTTGATACTGGGGACCATCTCCTTCTTCTTAACAAACATGCTAGCATTGATCTAATTATATTTTACCATAATTTCAGAACGGCTTTTCCAATCATATGTTTAGAGTTCTTGGCCCCAAATTTCATCCATACTGCCACTACAAAGTTGTCCTACAGGGTTCCACATTTGTCCCTCTTCTTTTTTCCTGTTTCATAAATATTACTTGGGATGTCCACAGACCAGTTTTACTCTATGTGCTGATGACATTCTCTTTACAAAATCCAATTAAAACAAAACACACTGATAAATTAGTAGTACAATGAATGTAAAGCTGTTTTGAACTGGATTCATAGCAAAATGGTATTGGTCAACACCCAGTAAGTGAATACCATGCTCCTTGACACTTCTCAAAACTTACACATTGCAGAACTTATCATAATCAGTTGTCTCAGCACCCCTCTTCCTTATACAAATCAGCAAAACTGCCTTAGATTTACATTCAGTCAAAACCTCTCCTTCACCATCCATAAAGAATCCCAAGCAAACTACATCATGGAACAACTAGAAGCTTTGTTTAAAATCTTCAATCTTCTTTCCTTCTAAGCCAATTGTGTCTTTGTCATAAATGTTCTTATCACCAGATTTGAGTATATCCTTCTCATCATTTCTCTCTCCTCTTCTAACAAGACCAGATAACTTCAATTAGCCAAAAATAAAATATTATGATTGGTTAGCTTATCCACTTTTATACAATGAAGCTATCTCTGCCGAACAAAACAATGGACTCCCCATCTCAGCTAGAGTCTCCTTTCTAATAAATACACTCTCAACATAAAACATCATACTTATTCCCTCAGGAATACTGACAGACCACAGTTACTTAGACCCTCTCCACTCTCTCTATCTGTGAAAGTGCATTATCTAAAATAATTTTTGTCTCTTGGAACTGCATTCCTGACACCATAAAGAATAAATAATATGACTTTGTACGTAAAAATCTGCTGCCAATCATTAGAGGACCGGAGTTCCGCTGTGGCGACCCCTAACTGGGAAAAGCCGAAAGATACAACAACCTCATTGAAGAAGTCTTTCAAGAAGCATCTATCCATGGATCACGAATGAAAATTGTTACAGGGCAGTGCTTTACAAGTTAAACAACATCATTGCCTTAGATAGCATCTTGTCAGCCCAATTTAATTGTTTCCTTAGTCGACTTATTATGATTTGTAGCAGTGGATCACTCTTATTATTTATGTCTTGTTTTCATTGTATGGGTTCTGCAATCACTGAAGCTTAGTAACAACAAAACAAATATATTATTGAAATGAGTCATACAATGATTAAACTTCCAGAGGGTCCTACATTTGCTATTGTTCATCAAAATTATGTTTGTTTAGTTTTGCATACTTTGCTGTAATTCATTTTCTAGCGATCAGATTGTATTCTGTGCATCTATGTTTTTTTTTATATTCAACAAACCTCTTATTTGTTTTTGCAGTTTGTTTGTCTCTAGTCTGTACTTATGTTTGTTGCATGCTATACAACATATTTTGCAGCTATGTTTTGCATTTTTGCTTTCTTTGTGACCCATGCCATAGCTAAAAAGGATCTAGGCTGACTAGTCAACTTACCCAGTAAACAAATGTTAAATAAATGAATAGTAGTCTTAGTTTTACTTTGGCAAGCAGCAATACTTTTTGAAGACATGGTATACTCACTTTCTGTTTCATTGCAAGAGTAGCAAACAAGAACATACTCATCATGTCAAGATGTACAAATGCTGGCCAAAGCAGAGAGAACCAGCAGCTGATGTCATGCAGAAATCTTGCAATCTTGTTTTTTTGAATGCTAGCACATTAAAATATATCATACAAAGCCAGAAATGCAAAGAAATGGAGCACAGCATTTCTAGAATCTGTGATATAAAACATATACAAGATGAAAATTGCAGTGAGAATTTGCTTTAAAAGTGTATATCATCACATCTTCATCAGAAGCACAGTCATGAAGTAGCTATTGTAATTTAAATTGCTAACTCTGTGATATATAGAGAGATAAAGTTCTGACTGTTTGCAAAATGACTAGATTTTTTTGATTAGCGAGACTGTCACTGAAAGATATTGGTGTGGTGAAAAATAAGAGCTAAAGCCCACGCACCTTTCTCAGATGGGGGTGTAGGAATGAATACTATAAGGCATATTACAGGCAAAATGTCATTACAAAAGACTAGAAAAGCTCACTTCAGTGCTATTCCAATGGGATGGTAGGGTAATCATGCTGCTTTCCTATCATATGCAAAATCAGAACAGGGCAGTGTAAGGCATGCCCATTGTACACCTAGCTCTGAGTATGCTCAGTGAGTATATACGCATACATCAAAAACCTTGTTTCTCTACCTGGGTGATGTCTGCACTCCTGATCTTCTTTATCTTTTGCTCCCATAGAACAACTAAATAGCAGGACTCTCGCAGCTTGGGGAAGAGTGGCTCAGTACAGCAACTGGGTGGTACATCTAGATGGTCAAAAGAGTAGCAGAGCAAAAAACATATTCTAATTTCTATTAATAAATTACTGCATTTTGTTGAATAAGATGCTATTTTCACATAGATTACATTGAGAGGCAAAGAATAATTGCTGAAGCAAGCAACAATTCTGACAATAGATGAATATAGCCACCTTAGAAAATGAGCAAAATAAATTAATTAGCTATTGTACATGGTTTGTGCAATTTGAAATGGATATAATTTTCATTTGTGTTAGTAAATGTATTATTATTTTATTAATTTCAATTAACTGAATTTTAAATTGCTGAAGTACTAGGGCAATCGTTAAAAAAATACAATTGCAGTATAACATGTTATAATACACCCCACAGGAAATATACTAGTTAAGTGCTAAGAAGATTAAAGTGCGACTGTCACAGAAGCAGAGAGATGATGGAGAGAGCAGAATGTGCAGCAGAAGAAGTGGGTATTCACAGGTACACGGTCAACAGTACAAGAAAAAAGATTACTTTGTAGCCTGGAGACTGAAAGTGTGGCAGTAATGAAGGCCTTTATGTTTCTGCATCTTAAAGAAATGACTAATGTGAAGCGTAGCAATAAAAAAAAGGCAAATGTGATATTGGAGAGAATTCACAAAGCAGTTCAACATAGTTCATATCTGCAATTCAGATGTATTTGACTACAGAATTTAGACAACATTTGATTAAGACAAGCATATTTTTGTGCTTATGACATCTGTGCATTGCTTCTAACTCTAAGTAATATACTTGTAATGTAACTGCCACGTTAGCTAATGTCCTAGAAGGCACATCCTATTCTGTCATAGCAGAACCCACAGAACCAAGTCATTTCATATACAATAAATAATCTTGAATTGATTTTTATGAGGGATGGGCTGCAGTGTAATGGCATAAAACCTCAGCCAATCTTTATAGGTGTGTTGTGCATCATATAGTACAAAGTGGAATGGGTTGTGGCAATGTGTAGGGAGTGGATGATTCTAAGACATACAGACCACTGTTATATAAAGGTCAAACTAGCATGGTATGCAGTCCATGCTAATGATTGTGTAATGCCATGGAAATGAGGAACCCCATGCAAATCAGTCACCTATTATGTAAAGGATGACACCCAAAACAAAAGGCTAGTTTAAAAAATATAAAAAAGTTATACAGTGGCATGAACATAACCATTTTGAACACTGAGATCCATGGTGCATGAGAATGAAGTGATGCTAACAGCAGCAACAGTAAAACAATAGTGTATAATTTATTGAAGCCAGTATTGTAGTCAGTTTGATGTCTGCATTGATGTGTGTCACAGCCATCCATATCAACAAATGGGAGATAATGATAGTGCCTGACATACCATTAACTGAGAGACTAGTTGACTGTCTCACATTTCCCTATGGACTGTAATGGATCTAATCAAATTGGTCACACAAAAGTGGAATCCAGGCACTGCATGGTATATCTGTCCCTGTGTATACTCAGGCATATGTAGCGTTAACTACCTTAGCTACATGGACAATGTCATACTAGAAGCACATTAGGGATCTTTCAGATGCCTTCTTCTTGAATCCTAAACCATTTCCATTACATTATGCTACAGCATGGGAAGGAGCACATCTGGTTGCCCAGGAATGCAAATGACAGAAACCCGACTAGGCAGAGGTTTTATGGTCTAACTCATTTTCCTGAGGAGCTGACAATACTACATTTTTCGCACACACAGTCCTTAAGCCCCCATCTTGGTCCAGAAAGTGTGTGATACATCACTACAAAGGACTTTAATTTCCTGATTTGCCAGGCTGTGTGTAACACCCAGAACATTGTTTATAATGTATCTTTGCCTCACTTAGACACTTCCATGGTTCACACACTTGACACACATTTCACCTGTGCCAAAGAGTCTGGCATGGAAACTTACCAGATGATCAGCTCATTACTAGCTGCCCATATATATACCAGATAGGCAAGGTTATACATACATACAGGTACCATGTAAGCATTGAGCAGACCACATATGTGGTTTGCAGTGTGCTGTAGATGATGCAATATGTCCTAGAGCCCTGGTTGATGACTGCCATTAACAACCCCCTCCCCAGACTATGCAGAAAATTAACAACAATGTAAACAACTCAAAATATAGGGTGGCCTAACAGTTAAGGTGTTTTCCTTACAAACACAAGGTGCAGGATTTGAGTCTCACAAGGGATAATTGGCTAGGCTTAAAATAGCTGGCAAGGGCAGTTAGCTTAGTACTAATCTATGAACCTATATAGTGAAGCCTCTTTTAGACCATTTGAAGAGACATTTCTGTTGTTTAGACACATCAGAAAGGGCACAAAAACACATTCCAAACATCTGCGGCTAGATGATCATCATGTGTACATGCTGTATAATATAACATTGTGCAAGCAAATGTAAACATAGTTTGTCATCTTGACAGGATGCCAATTATAGCACCAGAAAAGGGTATGATGGAGAATCCAGCAGAGGAACACAAAGCAGCAGTACCACAGCCAAGGGAGAGGTAAGTGCAACACATACTGCACCTATTCAATGATTATTTGCCATGACCTAGGGAACACAGATTCAAATGGTAAATGCTGTTTCACATACAGGCTCTATAAGCAGTGCATGGAATGATCACACTGTGCATCAGACAACTGTGCCCACAGAGGTGCAGAGTTGGAAGGGCAGATTCATCAGCACTTGCAGAAGTGGTGGTGGTCAAAGTGACAGACAAATATAACACTGATAGATGGTTTAGTGTTCATGGAACCACTTCCCAAGAGGGTTTGTACAGAGTCTGTCTACACATCCTCTAACTATGAGGTCAATCAGCCACAACTTGACCATTGACTATGTCTACTGAGTTGGTTTGTGGTGTTGCAGCTTGATGTAGTCCATAACAAGGAGGGTGAAGAACAATGGGACCAAGTGTGTTCACCCTTAAAGGTATACTATGTGTTGAACCTGATAACCCAGATATCAATGACCTAGTCAACAACTGTGAACACCCACAATATGATGTGTGCCTTTAGATGTTGAAGAACTATGGCATCAAGCACATACATCTGGATGAAGCAGCCCAGGTACTGAGCTAGAGCAACACCATTGCTATAACTTGGATAATGACTACAAATGTAGCAGCAGGTTACATACCCACAGATAATAGTGTTGCAATCTCAACATATGTCTGTGTAGTCTGATTTTGGTCAGTGTGTGGCTGACCTCCCCAAACCAGGATCGTGTCATGAGCATGGAAGGCAGGACCTCTGAACAGAGACTGGATGGTAGTTGCATTGTATCCCACAGATGCACGTGTGGAGGTGCTGTTTGCCACCAGCAGCCCCAGCAATATTGTGGTCTCTCTGCATCTATACAGCATGTCACTCTATAGTTGGTGCTTGTAATCCAGCATGCCATAGAGTGCATTCACCATCTCCACAATTCTGTCAGCCTTTTGTGACTGGATCACTGATCTACACATCATATTTGACATACTGTTGCCATCTGAGTGGTGGTCATGAAGTCATGGTAGCACCTAATATACTCCTTCCTTCCATCTATTACAATGTCTTCACTGAGTAATACTTTAAACTTCCTGTTGTGGAGACATATGGGCTATATGCAAATGACCCCTTAAGGACATAACATTTTTTCTGCTACATGGCTTCTTAATGACAGTGACATATTACTTTTTAAGTCTTCATGTGTATATTCAGTCAAACCAAATGTTTTATCTCTGTGACCATTTTACTATTTGGTTTGGACATCTCTTATAGTGGGTATCCCTTAGAATGGGTATGTGTAGCATAGAATTGTGTGTATTTTGGATGCTATGGATATTGATGAAAGAGACGGAGCCTGTGACAGACTCAGTGGTACAAGATGGCCATCATGCCACGGGGAGACTGTGTGATCAACCTATACATCTAAAGGGGGTCTCCTTAATGGTAGATGTGGTTGAGACCTCACACCGTAATGTTGCACAGGGTGTCACTGTGTCATCAGACCATCCTACTTGCATGCTGTCATCATTGCCGGCCACAAGTGTCCGGTTGATGTCAACACTGTGTTTACTTGCTGTGCTGTATCCCATTCCAATGGAAACTGTAAAAGCAGGAATTAACATACATGACACCATTGACTGACTGCACAGATGTGAGCCTTATCTCATTGTGACATCCATACTACTGCATAGTAAGCTACAAGTATACTATATGTCGAAAGACATACCTTGTCAAACAGGTGGTTATAGTTGCCGAACTGAGATGATTGGAACAACACCTTTCCATGTGGGTTTTCATCATCTCTTTAATTGATCAAACTCTGGAGTATGTTTTACTGTAATTTGGTGGACATTACTAAGCTGCTGTTTCATTTACTCATACATAATTAGCTGATAATACTCCAGCTCCTCTGTTCAAACCAAGACCGGGAAAATGTTGCTGTACTCCATGGGTGGTGAGCAAGACCAAAAAATCCTCTACCTCAGTAAGCCACTTTGTTTGATGCAGATTTAGCCCTATGGTGATACTTTCTGTTAAAATGCCCAATGATCCATGCATTTTTATTGCACAGAGATCCATATCTGGAACCCTTTGGCACATGTGTTACAGAGATTGCCTCAATGGTAAGTGTTTAAATCCTTTGTGCTCAAACATACAAACTGCAGTCAAAAGGGACTGAAATCATTCAAAAGTGAAAGCCATTTCAATCAAAAAATGTTATAAAAAAAACATTTTTGAAGTATAGCAAACCAACCATACCACCTGATGTCAGAGGAATACACACCCTGCTACTATGTTGCTCATATATACCAACTATGAGACTGCACAGTCTCAGGGAATGTAGCAACCATGATCTTTGTTAAAGAAAGCCAGCAATTGCTTACTAATGATCAGTCATGAAAGGGTGTATTCAACACAAGCCTGCCTCCCATGGAGATCAATTGTGGCTGCTCATAACATTCATATTCTGCAATAGTCCCTGTCAGACCTTCCCAATGTTGTTTATCTGCAACACCACTTTAAAAGAGTTGTAAATCAAGCAGTAGTACTTCATTGTCTTGGCAAGTGAACATTTCTAGGCATTGACTCCAGTGAGTGGCCACAGCAGTCATGTGCACCTGGTGGTAAAACTGGTCAGTTAGTTTATGATTATAGTATGTTGTAAGATACACACTAGAGACACAGACACTTCTCCTTTGCTGTGCTGGCTTTTATCTGCAGTTAGTGCTAAGCACAGCATCCCAACTTTTATGTACTGTTGTAATGACCACAAGCAGACCCATAACATGCAATTAGTGTTATGCACATCTCTTCCAACATTTTTCATGCTGTAGTCATGTCTCAGCACAGTGCCCTAAAACACAATATTTCTTGTAGCATGCTCTATCGACAGTATCCTGTGTATATGGCATAAACTCGCA
Organism: Protopterus annectens; assembly: GCF_019279795.1. Lineage (NCBI taxonomy): Eukaryota > Metazoa > Chordata > Ceratodontiformes > Protopteridae > Protopterus > Protopterus annectens. The sequence continues at coordinate 1,069,838,850 of NC_056731.1, read as the reverse complement.
GGCAGATGGCGCATTTCCTTGCCAATGTTATGAGTTCTGAATTACACATCCACCATAATGTTTGTTTCTCTGTCACTACAGGATTTATTATTCTTGCTGTGGTACTTTACCAGGGAAGACAACTTTTTTATCTCTCTGAAACTTCAAAATTAAAAAGTCTTTACTTATATTTGTTCTATTTCACAGTTGTACAGTAATGAATAGTATTGCATAAAATGGTGAAGATGCTTTACATCTTGCTAACAAGGACCAGTTATTATGGTAATTGTGTTAATGACTATAGTTAGTGCAACTGTCTCTGAATCACTGCTATTGTACAATGTATTTCCAAACATGCCAGTACTAGCCGTGCATGTCATGGTGACCACAAGGCATCTGACCAGTATGTTTATGCATATGACTTTTGTTCCACTTGAACCAGGATGAGTGAATAGGGCACCATTCATTTTTACCAAGGATAGTGCCCACAACCCTCTTGGACATGGCCAGTCTTCACTGAATGCAATCTTGGGTATTGACTAGTACTTCTAAGGAATTACATTGGGTTGAAACAGGTAATCTTAAAATGAAGTTGGGGTCAATAGCGAAGTAATCTCCTCTGATCCTATGATCCTATGATCATGTATTCACATAACACTATGGTGCAGCATTAGCTTACATGGCACATGATTTAAAAAGAGTGACTTTGTGCAAGAGACTACTATTTTGTTGACCTTAGTGATTGATCATGGCTACCTTAGGTAGTGGATAACACGGAGCGTTAGCACGCTGTGCAGGGATGAGCAGGTTCTTCATGTTCTTCCTGTATAGAAAGATTAGGGAGTATCTTCTGGGTTATTACGATGGTTCCCTGTGGAATGTCATTGCCTGGCAAGAGCTTGCTGAGATGTTGATTGATGTCTCTGGCATCACCTCTTCTGATAAGCACTGCAGACAAAGAAACAGTGACCTGAAATGTCAATACCACGCCTGTCACTGTCAGTTGGAGGTAGAAGTTCATCAAAGAAAGCATGAATCTTACTCTAAGTAATTATTTCAGTACTAATATGCTCTTACTTGCGTACATGCTTTCCAGGAGAAGGGAAGAGAAGTAGCAGCTGAGTATGTCTGTGTAGCACAGAAGGTGAGAGTACCCTCCCCTGTAGCAGGGTGTGTATGATGTCTGTGGCAGATCATTCTGCAACTGCTACTGTGTTTCTACCATGTAAGTCAACATTTTTTTAAACTATTCTGTCTGCTGGTCACTTTGGTCTGCACTTTAAGATAACTATGCCGCTAGGTTACCGATAGCTGCCAGTTCTGCTTGTGGGCAGTGATATGATGGGGTCAGTGATGGCCACCATGTCTACTTCTTAAGAGTGGGAACAATGATTACTTTTCTAATGACAGATGTAGAGGTCTCCCATGATATGCTGGCATTAGTTGTAGAGGTTGATCATTGCAAAATTGTGCCAGAAACTGGATGTTTTTTAATGGTAATATGAATTGTGTTTTGCTGTAATTTATTGAGTTACTTGACTAGCAGACCCCTCCCATGTGGCTTCTAATGAAAAAAATTGGTTAATAACATTGACCACTGGGATGAGTGATGCTTGTGTTTGTTGGTGTCCTGGCCAGTTGGGCATCTAATAATGCCAGGGCACCAGCCTCTCCCATTCCTGGTACTTCACATGATTTATGCTTTATTTCATCTTCCATTTTCATTGTAATCTTGTCTTTATAACCATCTGTCCACTCTGTGTATGCATGTGTCCTTCCACGTTCTTTTCGCTTTTTTTCTGCTTATTGCCTGTCTGCTTTATTCTGTGATTTTTGCCTGCCCTCTTACTTGCCTTTCTCCCGCTATTCCAGATACAGCTGTCTCTAACTACTTTCCCCATCTACCTTTCATTTGTAAATCTTAAATGGAGATCATTACCTAAAACATATCTTTTCTCTTCCCACATCTTTCATACCTTATATTTACATTTGTTGGTTCACATCTGCCTGTTCTTCATCCCTTTCCTTCTTTCCTAATTACCTCATGGCTTTCCCAGTTACCACATGTCTTTCCCATTCATGCAATAAGCAGAGTTGTCTCTGTGCTGTGAATACCCACAGTGGTCATTCTGATGGATTCTATGCTTTCCTCTATTAGATGTGCATGAATGCAGCTACACAGCACTATACTGCATGTATGAAAGCACGTTGACACAGATGTGCTGGCCTGTCTTTTTTATAAAATCTGTCATGTCATTAATGCATCCTGCTGTTGCACTGATTCAGCCAAAGAACAGTGGACATCTGTTTCGCCCATTATTGCTACACTTTTCTTTACTTTTGCATACCTTTGCTCATTCTAATGGTGCTATTCAATGCCTAATATCGGAATAATTAGCTTCATGGATCTTTTTATAGCAAACTTCTCAAATGAAATTCAGCCCTCTACAGTTTGTTTTCACACCAATACCGTGCAACAGAGATTATATTTTTATGTTTTACACATTGCTACCTATATATATATTATCGAATAATAACAGTAATAAAACAAGAGTTTAACAAACATTAAACAATGCATTTAGGAATGTTTGCATAAAGCTAATAACTCATTTTTAGGAATAGGGCAAGATGCTTGCATTTTTTTGTGTGTGTGTGAATTTCTGACGTTATTTTATCTGCTTTTTTACCACAGAAAAGACACTCTAGTTCTATTTAATGCAGTGTGATATGGAGAATTTAGTTATGCCATGATTCACATTCTTTTTCAAATGATGATAAAACTGTCAAGATAAATGAGACTCACTCCTGATATTTATAATGCTTAAAAGCAAAGTGGATATACACGGAGTCATTTAACATGTCTTTGCTGTGCATTTCTTCCAAATGTTTCTTCGTTTGATTTCATGCAAAGAAAAGGAGAAGGACATCTGCTCCAGTTTTTTACACTATCTGTTTTAGAAAAGAAAAAAGAAAACACAGTACAAGAAATCACAGTTTATTTCTGCATGGACAACATTCTAAGCACATTATATGTGTCTGTGTTATCAATGTACTACAGGGAATGATAAATACAGACATTCATAAGATGCATTTCAAAAGAAAAATGTGTATCACTTAACTGCTTATAAAAGATAGAAAGAAGAAACAAGGAAGACCACCTGGTATGTGTTATGACTTCATTGAGAGAATATTTTAAAAACTGATGAATCATAGAGAATTAAGTGTTGTTTGTAGCGCCTAATACAGGCAGTACATGGCTTCTGACAGAAAGGATACAGTTGCATCTGGTTGTTTTCATTGGTGTCCTTGAAATGTCAAATTCAGCTAAGAACATAGCTGGACTGGTCTCCCAGATTACAGAAAGCAAGACTTCAGAACATAGATTTTAATGTTACATAAAGATTACATATCAGTTGTAGTCTATTTACCATCTGCTCAGAAACTGGGTATCTTCCAACAGCTACTCTTTTTATGCATTCACTCCCACAGGCATGAAATCCCAGTTGTCCATTCACTCCCACAGTTATGAGATCCCTGTTGTCCATTTACTCCCACAGGCATGAAGTTATTGTTGTCCATTACTCGTGCAGGCATGAGATCCTGTTGTCCATTCATTCCCTAAGAGGAAAAACTGAGTGTGGCAGAAATGGTGTCACTATCTGCATGAAGGATATTACCCCCCCCCCCCACACACACACACACTACCCCATGCACAGACATTCACATACACATATAAACACATTATGCAACTCACACATACACACACTACTTCCTCAACTGCTAGTATCAAGCTCTCTCAAACAGCAGAACTGTTGTGCTTGCTGTCACCTAAGGACTAGCTTGTCTCAATTCAGTATATAGGTTCACAGGTGTGTACTAAGCTAATGACCACAAGGGCCGTATTAAGCCTAGCTATGCATCAGTGCACTTAAAATATTCCCTCATATCCTAACACACAACAGTTTTGCATGAAACTACTCTCTTCCATTGTAGCACTCTGTAAAAAAAAAAACTCCTATATTTTGAAATCTATAGACACAGTATTCTACCCCCAAGAGCTCACTGACTAACACAACTCTCAACCTCTTAGCACAAAAAAATCTGGACAAAGCCAAAAATAATGCAGGGACACATCCTCAAAACTAGGGGCAAATTTTAAATATCGCTTTTATAAACTTAGAAAGTTGCTAGAATAAATGGTTTTGTATTACCATGCATTTTCTGAAGGATATGAAGTCTGAAAGTCAAATGACTGTCATTAATTAACAAATTCAATCCCCAGTGATTTGCCACAGAAAATACAGAAAACCACAAATTTTACGAGGAACAGACCAAAAATGTGAGGCAATAATCTGGACAATCTGCTAAAATTTGGACAGCTGAGAGCTATGCTCATAGGATGTTGATAGAGTTTCACCACTATGGAATCATTTGCCAATTGAACTATGATGCACATTACCCTAAAACTGTTCAGAGAGGAGGTATGATCATTTTCACAATGCAGACCAAGTTGGTTTCTAAAAACTTGAGGTAAGATGGAGCACATACTACGTACTCTGCTCCCATAATTTAACTGGTGTATTCAAATTATTGAACAATTTGAACAAATTTATGTTCCAAGACCAATTTTTTCTGCAAAAAGTTGGGGTAGCAATGGGGTCACCGTGTGGAGCTAGCATCGCAAATCTGGTCATGGCTTACTGGGAATCGGAATATGTGTTTAACAGCAATACATGTTGCGACTCCTTTGTTTTCTAAATGAGATACCTGGATGACATCTTCATCCTCAGCAATGGAGATGAGCGAGATAGTGAATATGTGCTGGAATATTTCAACAGCACTATGCATTTCCTACGATTCACTTCTACATTTAACACTGATACTATAGTGTACCTAGATATTTGCCTAGTGAAAAATTACACTATCGATAGTTATGTAGCAAGGATATTTAGAAAAAACACATATTTCAATACGTTTCTCCATTTCACCAGTAGCCATCCCTTTCACCAAAAGAGGTCAGTCATTAAGGGCCAGTTAGTGAGGGCCTCTAGAATGACCAGTTTGGACAAAGACTTTTCTGATGAATGTGCTGTTTTAAAAAGCATGTTTTTGCACCGTGGATACCCAGAGCCCCTCTTGGATGCCCTTATCCAAGAGGTTACAACTAAGAGAGTGGATAGGGTATACATTCCTTTACTTAGTGCTAAACCCCTACTGACACCATCTAGTATGCACAATGTAGTGGAAGAATATTCAGACATCACTAGTAGAGCATTGGTTAGTGAGGACAAGAATGTCACATTGTCCTTCATCACTACATTCAGTTCACAAAGTTACTCATGTTTGGACATATTACAGAAAAATCGGGACCTGTTTAAGATGTACCCTAACATTTATGTTAAAGTAGGTGAGACCCCTAGGGTGACATTTAGAAGAGGGAAGAACCTTAAAACTCTCTTAGAACAGCAATACACCCCAGTAGTATGGAATACTGGGATGAATCTTCTTCTTCTTCTTCTTTCGGCTTTTCCCGGTTAGGGGTCGCCACAGCGGATCACCTTGTCCGCACATTGATTGGCAGTGGAGTTTTACAGTGCCGAGTTGCCAGCCCGGCGCCCAACCTTCCACAGAAGGCACACTCACACGCACACCTAGGGCCAATTTAGAGTGTCCAATCCACCTGCAGCATGTCTTTGGGATGTGGGAGGAAACCGGAGCACCCGGAGGAAACCCACACGACCACAGGGAGGACATGCAGACTCCGCACAGAAGGCACCCCAGCCGGGGATCGAACCGGAGAACCTCTTGCTGTGAGGAGGCAATTCTACCACTGCACCACTGTGGCCGCCCTAGTATGGAATACTGGGATGAATAAATGTCAAAATTGCAACTATTGTAAACTTGTAGAAGTCACTAATTTGTTTAAGGGTACAACTTATAAATTGAAAGACAGATTCAACTGTAATTCGTCTTTTGTAGTTTACTTGGCTAGGCGTACATTCTGTCTTGCTTTCTATATAGGAAAGACGGAGCGGAGGCTCCGTGACAGAATTTATGAACACCAATATGCTATGAATAAATGTAAACTGGAGAATGCACTAGCTAAGCACACTATTTCTAATAAAGAACATGCTTTTAAATTTATTATCATTGATCAAACCAAGTATGACAGTAGGGGTGGCCTTAGATCACTCAAACTTGAAGAACTTGAATTAGCCTGGCAAGTGAGGCTGAATGCTTACAATTTTCCTGGGTTGAATGACTCATGTTCAATTAGTAGCATTCTCAAACTAAAGAGCTTGCAGAGATGAGTCACATTTTGTTAAAAACATATTATTTCTGTCAATGGTTGGGTTATACAAAATAACTTTTAATGTTTTTACCTTTGTGTATTGTGGTCACTGTCGTAGACATGTTTACATACTTTAATGTGTTTATATACTTTAATGTTGTTTTATTACTGGTTATCAGCAGTTGTCACTTTAATTTTAAAGTGTGTTTGCTTAAGTAGAACAAAGTGATGCAATTGGTGAATGCTGATCACCTGTCTTACTTATAAGGAAGGTTTTTTATTGCTGTAACTGTTTCTGAAGAAGTTTGCTATCAGGCTGACGAAAAGTGCTTTAAACAGTAGAATAAATAGTGTTATTTGACTCTTCTCGGACTGTGTTTCTGGTTATTTGAACCTGTTTTTGGATTTACTTGATATTCTGTTAGTGTTTGAGGGGGGAGAAACAGTGAAAGAGGGTGTGACTATATACATGAAGCTGTATAGAGAAATAGGGGGTCCCCTTGTCTGAGAGTGAACAGGAGGTGCCAGCCAAGGTTTTAACTTTTCTTGGACTAGATATGGATGTGGAGTTAGGTCTGTTTGGTAAGTTGAGGGTGATGATTGCTGCTATACACACCATGGTGAAGGTGAAGGTTAAGGAAGTTATGGAGGTTCAGGGGTTGATACATTCTGATATAAAGTTGGAGGTTCTGGTGAAGAATTCAGGAGGACTCTAATTTGTAAAGAGGATATCAACAGAAGCATTGTTGGAATAGGAGGTCCAAATTGGTCAGAAAGGACATGGTCATCCAGTTGGGCTTCCTTTTCTGCTTTAATGAAGTGTCCATCTAAGAGGACGACTGGGTGTCCTCTCAGGAACTGCTGCTATATATGGGTGCAGCTAGTGGGGGCATAGGTAAGTTAACATATTTCCAGAGCAGGTGGCTGCAGTGCAGTGACCAGATGTTTGGCCAGCAGAGTGGAAAAAAGACATTATATTTTTTAAAGCTGATACCTATTTGAGCTGTACTTTCATTCGGAAAAGTGAACAAGATAACATATTTTTGTTTATTTTTCCAGTTTAGCAGTAGTTTAGGTCTTAGTGAAGAGATCAGCTAAGACAGATTTAGAACAGAGTTAATAGGGGAGGATTGTGATACACTGCCTTAGCATTAGCTTATCTTTGGCAGCTAAGCATATTCAAGGCCATTCTAATGTTATTGCTGACTACCTGTCATGTTTTCAGTTCCACAGCTTTACAGCAATGTTTCCAAGGACAGAGGTGAGGCCCACAATTGTGTCAGAATAGTTACGATTAGTTAGAAATATGTATCAGGGTGGATAGTGCAGCAATCCTGGGTGAATTCACCTAGGAAAGTGTATGCAATATTGTTATCACATTTATGGGTTTTGTTGAGAATTTGCCCTGTTTGGAGCAGAGGTGGCTTGTCCAGCTACCAGCTAATATTTTGTTTGCAAGTGGGAATCAGGTGAAACATTGAAAACCATTTGAGTACACTTAGCAGTGAGTGCAGCAGTTGAATTTTCAGGGTGTTTTTGTTGTCAGGTATTTTACTAAACATTGGTGTATTCTGGGGATTTTAAATGTGTGGGGTAGAGTTAGGGGACAATTGGCATATACTAGGCTTTTGTGAAAGGTTTTTATCTGACAACAGTTAGTAATGAAATGTATGCTTTGTGGATGTTGCTCAATGTTTCAGAATGTACACTTTGTGGGTAAATGAGGTTTTTGGTAACCTTAGATTGATGGATGTTTATATCACTGAGTCAAAATGAGTGACTTGGCAAAGTAGATCTAATGAAGGTCAAGTTAGTAGATGCCAATAGTTGGCACTGAGTAGGAATATGGATATAATATTGTGCCTGGAGGCACAGTTCTTACCATGGAAGTAACTCAGGAGCAGGCAATCAGTCAAATATTGTATTTCAATAGTAGTGGGATTATAAAGTCACACTGTTTATATGTGTTGATTACCGAAGGTTTCTCTAGTGATTCATTGGTTGTTCAGTATAACTTAATTGAATTGATATTTTTTTATTATTCACTTTCACAATAAATTGGATCACATTGGCTATATTGTGTGTCTATTGTGATAGGGCATGGGGTTCACGGACAATGAAATGACTACATCTGCAGTAGCCCTTCTGTAGGACACAAACAAAGCATATGACAATTACATAGTTCACTACAAATGTCATGTATCACATCCTCAAAGGCTTTACATATTTATATATTTTTACATTTATTTATTTAGTTATATATTACCATAGCATCTACAAGGGAGAATTTCTACCACTAGAGGTTGATTTTTCATTATAGCAAAAAACAATGAAAATATAAAAAAAATACTTAAAATAACAGATTATCATTTAGGAGCAGCACATTCACCTGGCTTGACTCTCAGTAAATGATCAAACAACTACAAGCACAGTGACATATGCCATACCATTTTACTGAACACTTCTCTATTTATATCAATTGGGAGGCTTCCAAATTTTAGACTGAAACATCTTACTTTGATCAGCATGTTGTCATTCAGGCAGCATTAAATGTGCAAATCTGCAACTGTCAGAAATTATGAAAACAGAATGTCATAATGTCACATATACTGTTATTGTGTGAACATTAGTGAGTCATAAAACTTTTTTTCTCAACATTATTTTTTATTTTTCAAATACATTTGAATGAACTCCATAGTATTTATATATAACATCTCCCCTCTGATCAACTGTTGTTTGAGATCCTTGGCTCATAAACACTGCAGTTTCATCCATAGCAATCATGTTGGAGAGTTGGTATTTAGAAAAGTCGATGCCATCAAGAAAGGACTTGAACGCAAGTGCATGTTTAATAAATTCAATATCTTCCAGCTTGAACAGTGTTGTTGATCTTCTTAGACACAGTTCATATCGCTGAAGGAAGCCATCAAGCAAATATTGTGATGCTTTGAATTCTTCTGGGGGTATTTCTAACTGTGGTGCCATTGCAAGGGCAAATGCTTGAATATCAGCCCTGCACACAACCAAAGCCTTTGCTGTCCTGTTAGTAATCCATTCACGGATGATGTCTTCCAGCTCAGGAAATAATGGTTGCCAACCTGATCCACACTTGCACTTCTTAACATTTCCATTGTCTGCCTGTTGACTGAGGTTATCATATGCTGCATGCCATTTTCGGACCATTCGGAGATCTAACGTCTTCTCTTTGTAGAAAGCCGTCAGAATCTTCCCTGGGAGTCCTCCACGATTCCTTTCTTGTACTCGATGGAATAGCTCTTTCTTTTTGCACTCATCTTGTCTGGGGGTGGTTAATTGAAGACTTACAAAACAAGAGTGGCAACACAAAATAGCGACTGTTAAGAAGACAAAACCACAGCCATACGTTATCAAGTGAGCGAGCTTTACGCACGTTGTCTGCACTTTGACTAATCAAAGTACACCTGCCAGTGTTTATGGGCCAATGATCTCAACCATCAAGTGTGAGTGATGATTAGGGTTACAGTAAGGATCATGGAGGACTCCTAGGGAAAAAATCTTATGACTTTCTGCAATGAGAAGAAGTTGGGTGTTCGAATGGTCCGAAAATGGCGAGCAGAGTACGATAACCTCAGTCAACGGGTGTCAGTAATATTATTTTATAATTCAACATGTCCATCATGTGTTTTTGATGATCTTAACTGGGGCTTATTTTTGGGGTAGGGCTTATATCATGACCACCCTGGTAATCCATGCTAGGCCTTATTCTCTGGTTAGGTCTTATTTATGAAGAAATACGGTGATTAGGATGCTGGCAATCTTTCTTTTCAATGTAATGAGTGTTGAACAACTTGAAAGTGACAAACAAGAGAGATCCCTGTACCTTTCCTAAACCAAAACAGCAAAGAGTCCAGTTCTGTGAAATATAGTGAGTATATACAGATGCTGGGTGCAATCATGAAATCAATGCTCCACTTATTAACATGCTTTACTGTGGGTTTTGACTGCATGGAGTGTTATAAGTAACACATCAGCATAGTACAAAGACCGAATGATAAAGTATTAAATTAATTTACATAATAATACATAAAACAGGAGACATTCAGAATGCAGTTTCTGTGTGCTATATTTGAACATCTGTCCATTTGATTCATCCACTAAAAAATATATCATGAATTACTGCAATGCATCATTAGACATCGATACCAAGGCTTTGGTAGACTGGCCGGATGACAGGCTTTCACAGCAGGGAATCCCATAAGTTATGAATACTGCAGTGGTGAAGGTAAGGGCATCAACCGTTATGATGAGATTTTACACAACTGTACTTTTTAGTGCCTTTTCCCACCTTTGATTTTGCTATTTGTTCTTCATGAGGACATCATTTCAAGTTTATGTTCAGCACTGTTGATACCTGGAGAGAAGAAACATGATAGAAAACAATCAGTTTGGAGAAGTTTTGGGCTTGTGACAGCTACAGTGCAGGATATAAAACGTTGACTGCTAATGTAGTGCCTGGACCTAGGGTGTCACAACATGCCAAGAGCTGCACCCCCCCCCCCCAAGTGATATGGTACAGATATAGTAGCTACAATTTAACTGGTAATTATATCTGTGTAAGCTTTGCTACAAAATTTGCAGTTACAAGTTATTGAAATCAGGCAGTTTTGAGTTTGGACACAGGGACTGTAAACCTGGGGTCACCTTTAACTGCCATGGACCTTTATTTTCAGGGTCAGAGATGCAGTTGTAATATTTTTACTTATCTTCGTTCAGCAGCTCCAGAAATACCTCAATGATAAAAAAAAAAAATAAGGAAGAATAAATATTTTGTGTATATTTGGTCTGCAGGATGGTTGCAAGCGATGCAATTTAGTTTTGTTTTTCCAGGCTTAGGTACCGACACCCATAAAACTTAGCACCACTAAGAAGTTCGATATAGAATGGTCACATAGATCACTAGACCATTCCTTCCTCTGTACTGGTGATTACCTGACTACTCCCTTTTTGGGAAAATAAGAAATATTATTGCAAGTAGACTGGTTCTCTCTAGCTAATACCCACCTATTTGATTGAAAGATGAGACTCAACCATGATTTTACCAAAAAAAAAAAAAAAAAAAAAACTTGCACTAGAAAAAAGGGATATATGGTGGCCAGTACTGTAAACATTAAGGCAAAACAAAGTGTATTATGAAATATGGCTACTATGAACGTATGCGTTCCTACAGTCTAAGCTCTTGGCATGCTATAACACCCTATGTCCAAGACGATAGCTATGTTGTATTTTCCTTACCTAAGATTTATGTTTCATGGGGGTGAAACCTTCTGAACATTGGGATCAGGTACTGGATTATCTAAAGAAAAAAAGTGTGTTCTAGGACAACAACAGAACAGATTAGGAAATCAAGAAGAAAAAAAAAAGAAATAAATGAATACATTGTTTAATTGTGTCTTTACCTGTTGTGAAGTGCCAGTGGATGGCTATGCAGAAGACATAGCTCCCTCACCCTTACACAGGGACAACCTACTTGATTTGGAAGATACAGCACTTGTCTTACTTACTGACTTCACATCTCGGATAGCAAACTTTTAAAAAGCCTGGTATCGTTGTAATATGGTACCAGTTTTGACAGTTTGCATGTTCTATGAGGTAGTTTGTTACTATCGAGTTGAGTGCACATATTTGTCTTAGCAATGATATCACTTGCATTGTTGCAAAAATATTGTATAGTCCTGTATACATGTTTTTCAGGGATATATCTTCAAAATGCCAGGATTAGTTTTTTTTTTTTTTTTTGTTTATTTATTTGTTTGCTTGTTGACTAGGTTACAGCTCTGATACTACTAGAACATTTTCATGGCTCAAACACAGGATACTTAAATGTCCGATCAAATAAAAAAATAACATATAGCAATCAAAGTATAATCATAGGTACCTACCATGCATACAGTTATGGTGACCTTTGAGATCCTAGCCTAATTTCCACAATGCACATATATTTATGATTATTCTTTTTCAAACACAAACCACCTAGTAGATAAATACAGGGATAAGTATTTTGTCTATATTTATTTTTTTGTAACACATGTACAACCTGTTAAACAAATGTCAGTGAAGAACTGAGAATTATTATGTTACAGTATTGTGTTTGAAAACCAAGTATGATCTACACTATGTCAGATTACTGCATTTTAAATCTTATCCAGTGTGTCAGGATGTGGCAGTCTGGCAAACACAGGTTGTTTCTTCTATGTAATGATAAACTTCTCCTGAATAAATTATCTATAGGTGTGCAAGGACATCTTGACAAACACACATAAATATGCACACAGGCACACACACACACACACACACACACACACACACACACACACACACACACACACACACACACACACACACACACACACAGACATGTACACACACTGTCTCTCACAGACACACACACACACACACACACACACACACACACACATACACACAGTCACGCACACACACATGCGCGCGCGCACACACACACACACACACACACACACACACACACACACACAAACATAAAGAGTGTTTAACCTGTATGGTATTTCACCACTGCTGTATATAATGCAAATATGTTGCACACAGCTAGTACCAATAACAAATTTACTCATTTGCAATGGATAACCGATGTGTCTGAAACCTGAGAAATGCTGAGGTCTGGCAACTGTTAGGGTCATCGTTACTTTGTTATAAGTAATGTGCACAAGTCACTTCACTGCATCTTAAGTGGCTGCTGTGTCCTGCACTATAACTTCTGCTCCAAATACAAGCATTCTTGTTTTTCAGTTCAGTACTACTTAATGGCATGTCATTACAGGTTTTTTACTTCCACCTTATGTGAGTGCTGTGTCACATTGTAATTATTTTTAAAAATGCTTACCACACCACTAGCCATGGCTGTGTGCCACCTTATGTGAGATCCGTGTGGTGTTCTCCAAATTTCCAAGCATCATGCACCAGGAATTTCTGAACTGCAGTCTGCTAGTACATTGCACAACCTGATGTGCTTTATAGTAATTGATTCTGAATCCAGGCCATTTTCTGTGTCAAGAGATTGTTAGAAATGATGGATGACACATCAGTGCAGATCAGTATTAATTTACATCAGCCTCTCCAAGAGTGCTATTAGTTACTAATGTCTCAAGAAATATGCTGCCATTTTCCTTTCATCAGCCGTATCCTTTTGTGATGTAATAGTTTTCAGACTAATTTTTAGACAGCAATATAGTAAAGATAATTCAGAGTAACTGTTGATCAGCATTAATAACTAGAATTCTCTAAAATGCTACTAAAATATTGTGTTTGGTGATTATTATTTTAAAGCTTAGATTGTAGGAATGTATACGTTCATAGTAGACATATTTTATAATAGCGAACACTTTAATCGGTACTATACAATAAAGAAAAAAAAAAGGAAGAAGCAAAAAACACAAACATTTGGGGAAAAATAGATTCTCTAGAAATGTTTTGCAATTTTCAACAAGCAGCAGATATTCCAACAGCTGTAGGCAGCAGACACGACTAAAAGAATGTCACTTTTTTCATGAAATTAATACAAGCATGCACCTAACTTCACAAATAAAGGCATCATTCCATGTTTATTTAGTGAGTTTACTTGTCATGTTTATTGATCATACATTGAATCGCAGATTTCTAAGATTTTCTTCCTAATAATAGCTGACTTCTTTGAATAAGCACAAGTGTAATGATGTTGAAAAGCTTGTTAAGACAAGTCGCTTTAAAAAAATGCTCTAATCCAAACGTTGCATTTCTATACTGCCATGTATAGTAAGTAATACAGAGTTGTATACTAAGCAAAAACAGCACAGCACATCACATGACTAAAATACTCCATTCCACACTAAGTACTTCTATTATGCTAAGCATTATCAGTAAAACAGAGGGGCGGGAGATACACTACACACTAGGAATTCTTCTCAGAGTAACTTAATAGCAATAACATTACTACAGGGGCCAGGTGGGGTGTTACTCCAAACACAAACAAAACTCCAAAAAGTGCCCTAAGGCAGAGAGGAGCACAATGAGGATTGGGGGGAGGCACTCGACACACCATTCAATGCCATAATAGCACCAACCACAATCTTTGCATGTAAGGAAACACAGGACACCAGGGAGAAGATTTTAAAGTGTCATAATGGCACCAATCACTGTATTGGGGTAAGGGTGTGGCAGGAAACACTGAAAATAAGGGATAAAGTGAAATGCCCTCATGGCACAAACATCATAAGGGTGATCAGGGCTGGGAGGAACCACTAGTCCACCAGGGGTCAGTGTTTAAAGTACTGTAACCACACTGACATTGAAACAGGGATCAGGGTGAAAGGATTCATTAGACCTCCACAGCCTAATACATGCATGCTGTAATGGCACTAACAGATTATGAGGGTGGAGGAAAGCACTGGAGGGTAAATAAGTTTGGGTCAGGTACAGGGAATGTGATATGGGTGTGTGTGTGTGTGTGTGTGTGTGTGTGTGTGTGTGTGTGTGTGTGTGTGTGTGTGTGTGTGTGTACATGTGTGTGAGAGAGTTACCAGAGGGGAGATGCCACTGCCTACATTACCAGCAGATTACCACTATTACATGCAGATCAGCCATGAGCTGCATGTCGTGATAGTAAATACTATTCAGGAAAGATGCAAATTACTTAATAATGAGGTCTCATCTCATTGCAGCTAACTTTTTAATGAATCAACAATGTTAATATTGAGATTTGCAGCCCATGCAAGGAACTTTAATGAATTCCTGGGAATACAAAATCACAATGCATAATTCTGAGGTAAAATATGTAGCAATTAATATGACAGCAACCTGGTATATTAGCCATGTTTCGAAATATGCAGAGGGATAGTCTACTCAAATTTGTCACTTAGATTTTTGTAAGCAAAGTGCAAGGGATGGCAGAGTTATATGCTTTGATAGAGCAAACAGCAACTTCATAAATCAGAAGTTTTACATCCTCTTAACTACTTAGAAAAAAAGTTATTTAATATAAAATAACAAGTGAAAAAATAATGACCATCTATTTATTATTCAGCTGAACCTGGAGAATGATATATCAAATGATATATCATAATGCTTTATGACTTATGAAAGCACTGCAGACAACTTAGACAGACCATTAACCAGTAAATAAAACATCTAATATCTGGAAACTAAATGCTGCTGTTCATGAAAAATTACGCAAGTTAATATTAAAAGTGCAAAAGTATCGTAGCATAAAATTAAGATATGAATAGCATTCAGAATAGCTGAAGTGTGTTGTCTATTAACCCAAACTGATGGTTTGTGAGCTTTTAACAGCAGTTTGTTTTTCATTTAACAATGGTCTATTAAATATTTTATATTCTTGCACTGCATGAGCCTTCTTCAATCTTGGCGAAACTTAGCAATAATGTTTTGCTTTAAGGCAGCTTTATTTTCCTTGAAAAATAATATCTTATTTATTCAAGTGTATAGTCATGTTTCATTTGAAGCAGGAATATTTTGTGCAAAATAATTCAGTATGTTACAGTCGCTGTTTTTTTTCCCAATGAGGACATTTATGTATTACTTATTCCAAAAGATTAGTTAGGTTAGTATTATGAGACCGCTAGTAGTTATATGATTTCTAGTCATATGTTCAAGTTCTGATGCTCTCTGCTTTTTCAATGCTATGGGAATTGTACTAGACACAGATCACTGGGAGTTGTCCCTGCAAGAGATTGAAGACATATTAAAGAGATTATATTACTCAACTTTCACTGCAATGTCTGATGATCCCACAGATTGAGGTGAAGATTGTTTTGAGGGCTAGAGAAGTCTATTTTACCTTGTAAAGCTTGTTATTTCTTCACCCCAACCATAGCAAGGGGCATACAAAAATGAACGGAAGACTTTCCCAGGAATACATTAAAGTGCTTATGACATGTACTATATGGCTCACATTAAAAAGCCCTGCTCCAGTAACAAGGTATTTTGTGATTCAGCACATGTTAAACACAATGAAGAAAGACCTCATTATCAGCTAATTTTCATGTCTCTGAAATGTAGTTACTACTGCAATGTGCAGATCTGTGGTAGTTACTTGCTAATCATGTAGGCACTGGCATTTCTCCTAGTCACTGTATTACAAAAATGAGGACACAAAATACAAATACATGCATACATACATCATTGTCTACATACCTGTACCTGAACTGTCTGCTTTCATTTAGCCCCCCCCACATGTTTGTAGACTCCGCAGTGTCTAGAGCTTCTCCCTGTCACCATTCCCTGTATTGCTGTCCATGTCATTATGGCATTTAAAGGTAGAAGTCCCTAGTGTCTAGTGTTCTCCTGCACCCTTCTCAATCTCCATACTGCTGCCCGTGCCATTATGGCACTTAAAAGAAGACACCCCTAACATTTTGTGTTTCCCCCTCACCTCTCAATCCCCATTCAAGTTGGTGCCATTATGACACAGTTAGTGTAAGCCCCTGGTGTCTAGTGGCTCTCTTACCCCATGATTCCTCTAATAATGTTGGTGCCATTATGGCACAGTTAGTGTCTAGTAGATCCCTTATCCCCTGATTCCTGTAATGATGTTGGTGCCATTATGACACAGTTAGTATAAGCCCCTGGTGTCTAGTGGCTGCCATACTCCCCAATTCCTGTAATGATGTTGGTGCCATTATGGCAGAGCTAGTGTATGCCTTGGTGTTTTGTGGCTCCCTTGCCCCCTGATTTCTCTAATGATGTTGGTAACATTATGACACAGTTAGTGTAAGCTCCTGGTGTCTAGTGGGTCCCTTGCCCCCTGATTCCTGTATTGATGTTGGTGCCATTATGGCAAAGTTAGTGTAAGCCCTGGTATCTAGTGGCTCCCATACACCCTGATTCCTGTAATGATGTTGATGCTTTTATGGCACAGTTAGTGCATACCCTGGTGTATAGTGGCTCCCTTGGCCCCTTATTGCTGTAATGATGTTGGTGCCATTATGGCAAAGTTAGTGTAAGCCCTGTTGTCTAATGGCTCCCTTATCCCGTGATTCCTGTAATGATGTTGGTGCCATTATGCCACTTCTCTGTGGAGTTATCCCTACTGTCCAGTGGCTCCCTCCACACCTTATCCCCAAATCACCATCATGGTTGGTATTTCAACATAGTCTTTTGACCATATTCACTGCCTCAGTGTGATGAGGCCATCTGTGCTGATCTACATGGCTGGATGATTTCCTGAATCACTCAGTGTATAGATACCTTACCAGATGCAGTTCGGGGGAAGAGACACTGCACAAATTCAGATATTTTAGTCTTTCATAATAACTTAAATTTTCACATCCATGGATGCCCTTAATATATTTCAGCTGTACTCTTTCCAATATACTCATGCCATTTTCTTATGTTTCTATATTGTTATTACACACTCATGTTTGGATCTAATGTAACTAACAAACATGGATCATTGTCATGTGTTTTTCTCCCAGGCTGATTCATTAGCATTCAGCATGGCCACTGAGTAAGCCCTGCACAGTGTTGTGTGTCTTCATGCTAAAGCACCTTACCGTACCATGTTAGGGTTGTTGCTTAATATGAAAATGTTACTGAGATGTGTGCATGGAGGTAAACACATCACAGTACCTTCATGTATTCTCCCCTTTGTTGCCCATACTCTGAAGTACAGTAATAGATAATGTAATCAGTTATTGTATGCATCTAAGAGTGCGTTACACAATTACTAGTATTCCAAAAATGCATGATTTAAAGACATCAGATAAACAGAGCTGAAAATCTATGACACATGGCAGTATACAAGCATATACTGCAAAGTATTATTCAAAGTAAAGTTACCATATCAGCTGAAGCAAGCACAATTGGAAGATAATAGCTATGAGGAAGCAAAGAGGTAGAGTATAAATGGGAATATATGAGTCTACATAAAAATAAACAAGGAAAAGCTGCATTTTTCCTTTAGATTCTACAAATCTGTCTAAATAAATTCTTGCACTTTATTAAAGATAAAATGTGATTATTTAAAAAAAAGTCTTAAAAAGTAAATATACATATATGTGTCACAATGTGTTTGTTCTAGATGTTTATAGAAAATGTATATGTGCAATTATGTATGTACCCAGAATATATACTGCAGCATGGAGTGCTGGAATATTCTTACAGCAATTAGTTACATCACAGCTCAGTAGCGTTGCTAGGGCTGGGTGACAGGGCCAACAGCTCCTTGTCCAAAGTGCTGGGGAGTATGACCATGTGATCCCAATCATTGTTAATGTAATACCATCTCTTAAAAGATGGTATTGCATTTGTGATCAAACCTGAGTGATGTAGTGCTCACTGTGTGGTCCAAACTGTTTTTGTTTTAACTAAAAACTGAGTACTATAGCTCTCCATGCAGGCAGGGTATAAACTGTAGAAGCTATTTGCTAAATTTGTAGGAAAAAGTTTGCTAAAGTTTAAAAAGTTTAAAAGGAGACTTTTTTTAACTGAAGTAGAAGCAATGTGGTACTCCATGCTGGCAGTGTTGAAGGAGAGAGGGTTGGGGGCAGGGCACAGAAACAGGATCTGAATAGAGGGGGGCATTGTCATGCATCTGGCCACCTGGTTGGTGTGCAATAAAAGAGCATCCAAAAATGTAAGAGCAGTGGGGAGTGGGGGATCTTAGATTTAACTGTAGTAAGCTGATTGCTTACAACTGATCAGCTTATTATGGTGACATGCTTTTGTTTTCTCTTCACTTAAAGATTGGAGGGGGGGGGGCAACTGGCTCAGAATACCGTCCCACTTCTGTTTTAATTAACAGTTGTTATTGTACTAAATGATGTAGCTTGAAGTCCTAAAGGAAGGCCTGGAAGTATGGAATGAGAGAGGGGGACATAATCAGGGCTAATCTGTGGTATGTAACCTGTGGATTATACCTCATTAAGCACTCTTTTAGAGTTGAAAGTTGAGGCTAAGTTAGGACTGCAGTCCTTGATTTTTATTTTGTTAAAAAAATGATGAAAAATCCTGGAAGGGCTGTCTGGATAGAACACTGCTATGCAGACTTTATTTTGAAACTGCAGACTCAAATAAGATAATTAAGTTTTTTTTTTCTTTTTTAACTGTCCTGTCTCCATTGTCTTTTTTTGACACATACAGTATATACACTTTAAATGTGCTAGCATACATGTATTAAACAACATAATTGTGTATGGTCCCATTACAGATATTAAATCAGACAAAAAAGCAAAATAATGAGTGATGACTGCTCACAGAAGAATTTAAAAGATAGTGCCATAATGCACAATGAATTTATGACCATTGGTTCTGAAGAAGGTCCATGGAGTATACTAACTAAATGGAGTTAAATAGACTAGAAGGAATGCAATTCAGTAGGAATTTCTGGGAGGGGAGGGACCTGACCCTTGAGATTAGTAAAAATCTAGATTTATTGCTACTTGGGTAGACAGTAAACCTGTTTTGTTAATCCATGTTGCTGAAATAGAAGATAAAAGTTTTTTTATTGTTTACCAGATAGCTATTCCAATGTGTGGATGTCTCTGAAAGTATGGTTTTATTTTTCTAGCTAATCTGCCAGAGTTCAGTTTGGAAAAGTGCACTGCATGAAAGTGTAAAAGTTTGTAGTACCAAGGAAAAAACCTGTCTGAAAAGTGAATTAATTATGTTGCACTGCTAACTGATTAATTTGGTAAGAACTGCAATGAATTTTCTGATCCTCGTTTATTTCTCAGTCAAGATGATTTTAAGTCACAAGGCTGACTTTGGTGACTGTTTTGTGAGGCACAACCCACCCTGCATGCTACACTGAAGTTTTTAGGGGACAGAAACTGCATTTTTTTCTATAATGTGGACTTTCAAAGAAAAAGCATGCTCATTTGAGTTATAGTCTGCACTCAAAGCAGCCTGCAAAATATCAGAATAAAGAAGGAAAACATGCTGTGCTTTGGTGCTGTAAATTACATGTAGTGTAGCTGGATCTGTTTGATGGACCTGTTCTTGTGTATGTTGCTTCTGATGCTGATTTTTAGTAAAAACGGAGAAGCTAATTGAAGCTTTGGTAAGTTCCAGTAAGACTTCAGAGACTTCCACTGCAGCACTTCAAAATTCTACCACTGCCATGTTAAATAAATCTGAAGCAACTAACATAACACTTGGTCATCTTTAAAGAGAAATGTGCACTGCTTGATGGATATCCAGGTTCATGACAGCCTATATGGTGCCACTGACTAACACCTGATAAGACTCCAGCAGCTGAATTCCTCCTTCCCTCTTCCTGGGAAGTCCACAGTTTCAGCGTATATCCCTAAAGAAGCTTGGACCTGAGTACAATGTAAAAGCTTGTGTAGTTGCTTTTGAGAGGTATGCTGTAAGGAAAAGCTGTCTCCAAACTGAATGGAATAACATTCTCTTCTCTAACCTAGCAAAAGTTGTCCAAAAGTTCTACATTGATTTGGAAGACTCTGATGGACACGAGTTCTAGAAAAAAAAAAAAAAAGATTTTAGCAAGGACTGGGAGTTCTGTTGAAGTACAATCCTGTAAATTTTATAAATGGACATTTCAAATGGACAGATCAGTAAGAGCTTAACTGTCAAATTTGCTACATATTTTGAAACTGTAATTAGAATATTTCAGTAATTACATAAGTAACTAACTTAATTTAAGACCAGTGCCAAAGTAACTTTTGCAAATGGGTAACCCAGAGAGATTCTCAAATTCTAGACAGCTTGACTTTAAAATAAAGTGGTTTTAAATATTTTAGAATAGGGCATATGGTCAAGTACTGAACAGTAACCAACAGTAATAATATTTTTGTTAAAATCTGTCAGTATTATCAGTCTGTTAAACAGTGTGCCTAAGAGTAAACCAAATGGAGTATAACAGTGCTGCAGGTTTAAAAGGTATTAAAATTGTAGAATCTGCATTTTGCAGTTGTGCTAGAATTTTTTGTGATTTATTTCACTCAGAAATTATCATTGCACTAGTGAAGTGGCAATGCATTTGCAAACATATGACAATATGTAAGCTGAACATTGAAGTGACCTGTGTATATGAAGGCAATAAAGATAACACTGAAATACAAGTAAAATGCAGACTTTCCTGGACAAGGTTTTACATCTTCTAGCTCTGGTTCGCAATTTGTTTCTTGATATAATCTTTGGCCACTATTTTGCCCAATTTAAAGAGAAATGCAAGTTATGGGGGAGATTCAGCCAAATATATTGCCAGAAGTACACAGCTTGAGTAAAGACAAAAACAACTAAGATTTGGCACTGGGTGGCCGGGTAAGAACATTATAACTCTGAGCCTTATCAGAAGACTCCTACTAAAATACTGAAGGAAGGCATTACAGAAACTGTCAGAGTGTGAGTTTTATTAAAATGCCCCAACAGTTAAAATCATGAAAGAAGTCTGTGTGCTGACTGACAAAGGAAAGCCCTTAATTAAGAATATGCTAAGGGAAATAAGAATAGAGACCAAGGAAGGGACAGATGGGACTAATACTGAAAGAAAATAAAAATAACAGAAAGAACATGAATAGGGTCTAAAACTTATCACTGCTATATAAATACAGGCAATCATCCATAAACAGAAGCACTGCTCTAATGAAAAAGCAGGTAAAAACAGTATTGAGGAAGAAGGCATACAGACCATAACCTTGGTAGAAGAAAATTATTTTCACGAGTTGTGCTTTATAGGGGATGAACTACCTGAAGGAAGAAAGCCAGACCAATTTTTGTAAGCAAAGATGCCATGCCCTCCACTTCATGACAGATATCTGAGAAAAATACTAACTTGTCTAACATCCATATGGCCCATATAAATGTCAAGAAAGAACAGTGAGAAGACAATAGCATAATCACAGCTAGATAGAACATAAACAGTGAATGTAAACAACAGAAAAGGGCCCACTACATACTCCCATTGTAAGATAAGAAATGACTGGCTGTATAAAGTAATCAAACGGATGATAAAGATACTGAGATAGTTACTATTGCTAACATCTTTTAGGGCATTCCAATGAAATTAACACGTGACCTCATTTCATGGGCTTATCTAGGAATGGAATAGACACTGGCTAGCGGTCTGACTAGACTTTATTGGTCTGGTATTAGAAATGTCCTAGAGAAATTTTGTTCAAACTGTTTGGTGTGTCAACAGGCAACATCCAGCTCAGGAATTAGGACTCTGCTGATACCTTTGCTATATGTGTAGTCCCATTTTAATGAAGAGCAGTGGACAGCATGGACCCACATGTCCTCAAAATTATTGATTATATAGCAATGTTGCTGAACTAGTGCTTGTATAAAGAATCAATGTGTCGTTGAAGAGTTAGTAATACTTTCTCTATAGTAGAAAGTTTTACTGACCAATGCACCACATTGTTGTCAGGAGTGATACATGAACATTGCCTGTGCTTTAAATTGAAACAACAATGATATCTGTATACTGTTCTCAAGCAAATAGGATAGATGACTGCTTAAAACAAACTCTTGTTATGAAAGGCTTGAGAGTTAGATAAGGAAAAAATGGGAGTTACTGCTGCCATATATTCTTTTTGTTGCAAGAGAAGTGCCACAAAAGTCATCTTTATTCACACCATTTGAATTGTATATGGACAACTTCATTGAGGCTTGCTGGATCGTAGGATCATAGGAACTACAATGCTGATCAGTCCAAAGGCTGTGTAGGCCTTGCCACATATCCTCCTTCAGGCCTTATCTCCTCTGTCATGGAGTGTGAAACCAGTTAGTCCCAATGTAAATTTGAGGATATCCTTCCGGTTGCCCAGCTGTAATTTGAATGAGTGTAAGAAGCTGTATCGCTTAAATTGTAGGTGAGATCTATTCCAAAGCAAGGAGAGATGCTGAGTAATGTACATTTTCCCATAGTGCATTTTGTGTATTTACTCATTCAGGCTGAGGTCTCTGGTTTTAACATTAGTTGTACTACATGATTTATTGAAAAACATCAAGAATAATAAGTTCTCTAATGGCATAGTAAATAGGGCACTGAGTAAAGGGCAAGATTAACAACCTATCCCTGTAACTAAGGTTTATGAGTCCATAAATATTTTTATGAGAGGAACCTCTGGGGCATTTTGAGTTTTTTTTTTTTTTCATGTGTCTAGCAAGGTACCTATCAAAGGGAGCATTGTATTCTATAACAGGTTTGAATAAAGCTGCTTATAGAGGAAGCAATCACTTCCTTAGATCTGGATGTAGTCCCCTTTGTAATTAGTTGTAATGTATTTAAGGACTTCTGGAATACAGCCGCTACATGATAATCAAGGGATAAGGAACAATATATGCAGGTGCACAAGTTTCTTGCAATTTTGTTCACCTGACAACAGGGTACTGTCAGTAATTGTAAGTAGTCACGAATCGTTGCCTCCTAAAGGGAACAAAACTAAATTTCTTGGTGTTCTATTTCAGCTCATTTTTAAAACACCAGGTATTTACTTGTATACGTTTTTTTTTTTTTTTTCTGAAAGGGTATTTATACCTTTAGGCTTATAACAGTTATACCCAATTTGAATTCATCAGCAAACTTAGTCAAACAAAGGTTCTGGAATTCAGTTTTGAGGTCAAACAAATATATGCAGAACAGGAAAGGACATTGCACAAACTCATTGGGGAATTCCACTCATCACCTTAATTTGTTTAAAGAGGAATCCTTTACATTTACAATGTGTGTTCTGTCTCTACGCTAGTTGGTTACCCATCTTTCCAGATTAGGATTGATGTTTAAGGCCAGTAGCTTCCTATTAACTCTGCCATGTATCAAATGCCTTAGCAAGATCAAAATAAAGAGTATGTACAGCATGACACCTGTCTACAACCTGACTGACCTTGATAAAGACATTTACAAGATTCAACAGCTATGTTCTACCTTTAACAAAGCCAAATTGTTGTGGATCAAGGCAGATGGGGTTTTGATTTAATAACTAATACAATTGTTACAGTATGCTCCACGGCTTACAGACCAGACTGGACAGGCTGGTGGGTCTGTAATTTTCAGGTACTTTGTTGGATCCACCATTATGCAGGGATATGACTACTGCTGTATGCAGGGATTCGGTAACATAACCTGCAGACAAGCCTAGTTTGAACCGTTTATGGAGAGGTTTGGTGAATGCAAGCCTGACATTCTTTTTAAGCAACTCTGTATGTTATCTGGACCAAAAGAGATAATATTTTTTGTCTCTTAGAGCACCTTAAGAACATATGCTGTGAAAACAGAAGGGAATTGCTGGGATTCTGGTGTGACTGTCACAGGAACAGGGGTTTTGGAAGAGGTGGTTGTTGTGATCTTCTTGGTTAGTATATTTGCAGTGTTAGTGGAACAGTGTGGGGAAGTCAAGTGTGTGAAAGTTAAGAGCAATGCTGAGTGTAATGTCTTAGTTTTTCTGACATGGCTAATCATGATTTTGCTAATATCCTTTGTCTTGGATGCTAGTCTCTATTCAGGGATTGCTTTGCTAGCCTTTATAGTTTTTTTGTGCTTCTTTACAATGCTATATCTACAAACCACAAAGGGCAACTGTGGTTGGCTTCTATTCCAGTAATGTAGCTAGAACTTGGAATATAATTTTATAAGGCACACCTTTTTCAGTTTTTAAAAAGGGATGTGCTAGTTACAGGGTTTGCAGAAGGTATGAGAGGAGATGGCAAATGTTGGTGGTCTGAGGGTTTGCAGAAGGTATGAGAGGAGATGGCAAATGTTGGTGGTCTGACTCTGAAGTGAGGGGGAGTGTAGGGGATGGAGCAGAGAGAAGTTGTGTTCTTGAGGACTAAGAATGTTTTAGCTTCTCGTAGCTTTGAGGATAATTTGATTCAGGAAGCTTTTATTTTACCATGTCCAAAAATCTCTGAGCATATCCTAAATCTGAGGTGTAGGAGCTCCAATCTATGGAGGGTTGACTGGAGTCACCAAGGATTACAGAGTTGCTGCTTATATAAATTTCATCTAAACTACCTAGGAATTGTACATTGTCAGCTTGTGGGATCTGTAATGGGCTATAAGTTGGAAACTGTCTCAATTGATGACAAACAGGACTTCCAAGATAGAAAAGTTCCCTGTATAGGTATCTAGGAATCATCCTAGATGAGGTATGGTCCTTGGCAAATATGGAGACACCAAGGCAGTTACTACCAGGTCTAAAGGCATGATATGCACAAAAACAGGTATGGAAGGAGTGCTTCTTCTTACAATTAAACCACGACTGCAACTACACATATGGACATGTTCCACATGCAGAAGTAAATCAAGATAAGGCAGTTTGTTATTAAGACTATGTATAAAACCAAAACATGTCTGGAACCATGTGCAGAAAAAGCTTTATTTAACAATCCACAAGCACTTTCACATCAACCAGATGCTTTGTCAAGTGATTCATGAAAAATTTAATGAAATGCAAATCTTCATAAGTTAGTTTAGAATTTTGCAAAAGATGTGGAGGCTACAGGTAGAAAGAGAGAGGTTTGGTAGAACAGATTCAGTAGAAGGAAGGAAAAATGTTATATGCTACCTACTAGTAAGCTATACATCAAACAGATTTGCATTAAGCGATGCTCAGCACAGCAAATATTATACAGCCTAACAACACTAATATGACCCTAGAGTTTTTGGTGACTTACAGACACAACAATTAGACTTCTATTGCCAAAACAACTACTACACTTTTCTGGGCTGCACCCATACATTGGCCAAACAGGCCGTTTACAGATTAGTAGTAAAGCTAACTAACTAACTAACTAAATAAATAAATGACTAACTACCTAACCAACTAAAATAAACAGAAAACAGTTGAAAAGCATCTAACAACTAGGCAATTTTAAGTGCAAAAGAGACATACTTTTCTTAGATGACCCTACCACCTAGCAAAACAAACTGTTCAGAGATATACAGAAATAGAATCATGGGAAAAACAGATAACTACAAAATAGGAAACATTAAGCGCTACACAGCTATGAACTTTATTGCAATGCATGGTGTCAGTAAATGTAAGAAAACACTATGAAAATATTTCCATTGCACTAGTGTGCAGCTCACAGCAACTCCATTCAAAGTATATAGAAAAGAAAGCTGGGAAGAAGTAAGCAACCAAATTAAATGTGCAAAAGGACAATTTTTAGATCTAAAGGACAGGCTAAGAACTGTAATACACATACAAAGACAACATATGAAAAGGGCACATCAGGCACACTGAATAATATGTAACAGAAATGCTTGAAAGACAGATCAAACAAGCAGCTCTTTGCAAAGTCTTCAGGCCTATTTTAAGTGACAGAAAATGTAAGTGAAGTGATTGTAGAGCAAAGGGGGTTGTAGCTTCAGTTTCAGGTTGTTACTGGTGCAACTGACAGTAATGGGTGGTCAAATGCAATCACAGCATTCTTATAAGATCTTGTGGATGATAGAACAACGTAAATGAATGTATTTAACTTAGGGTATTAGCAACTGAAGAACAGAGAGTGCATAAGTTCTTTGCAGCAGTTCAGAGTCTGGAATTTCTGTTCTCTTCAACTTGGAACGACTTGCCCTTATCTTTGGTTTGAGGGATTCATCAGACTTGGTACTATCCAGGGCACTAAAAGACCTAGGTATGACTGAGTTATAAGGTGTGACAAGTGAGAAAAGCCAAAGCAATTGCACCACACAAATGTTTTGAAACTAAGTCGACAAAATGAAGTTTCTGTAAATAAGTACTTATGTGAGGGAAGGCAAGGGTCCCATGCCATGTCCTGAAGTCAAACTAGGGAGATATTAGTTGAGTCTCAGAAACAAATTCTCAGAATTTCCTGTTAGAACCAGTTTAGTTCAACATATATAAAAACTGCATCTGGAGAGAAAGTAACTTTAAGGTCATCTAGAATACCAAAGTCCCAACACAAAAGTCATCAGTGATGAAATTGAAAAATACTAAAACTTGGGGTTATAACAAAATACTCGAGTAAGTAGAACAGTCCCATTGCATATTGTCTATAATGTTTTTGCAATGACTTCAGGAAACTAAATGGCATATATACTTTTTATTTTTTTATTTTTTGACATTTAATTACCAGGAAAGTCTGACTGGGTTGAGGCTCATTTTCAGTGGAGGCCTTGGGAGAAAAGCTCCAAATTATTACTAAACATTTCAAGAACAATAATTTTACAATCTTCAAAAATAAAACAAAAACATCTGCAGCTTAAATAATTGCAACAAATTAGACATAACGTAAAAACATTGGTTAATAATCGATGAGGTATATGTCAATCATTTAATATTTAGAGAAATTGTAGACAGTTTATAGAAATAATAAAGGTAAGTTAGTCCTAATCAGTGGCGGCTGGTGGCTTCAAATCAAAGTGGGGCTGCAGGAGACAGCTGAATGTGTGGGGCCAAGGGAAGGGGTGTGGCCAACTAGAAAGGGGTGGGGCTATGCTAAAAACTGCAAAAACTGGAACTTTAATTAAATGCGCTACCCTGGGTGCCAAACTGTCATTATGAGCATCCAATCAAGACAAAATGAAGTGTAGAAGAAAAAAAAATATTTCAATGCATTGGCTACATGACAGCTTACTTAATATCTAGATGGAAACAAAAAGGTTGTGGGGCATGAAAAAAGATATTACTTTTTAAATACATTACTGGAATGCCAGTCAAAATCAAGTATAAAAAAACAAGCAGCACTCAACTCAAATCACTTCTCCTTGCACTGCAGTTCTAATTATAATTTATATTCAGCTTTATAAAAGTACCAAGTAACATGCTGAAAGTAGCAATCTCTGTAACACCCCCACTTGTAAAAATGTTTCTTAGCCAAAAAAAGACTTGCTGCCTGACAACAACTAATCTACTTGTTTCATGGGGAAAACATGATCAAAGTAAAAAATGAACAACAAACAAGAAACAAGCTCAAGATAAATTGCTTAAAGGATTACTGCACAGGTTATGGATCACACATGATAGATTGGCATTCTGTTTAGTTTACGGGTAAAGCCTGCAAAGATGACTGCAAGTCTCCAACAAATGTAATGAGCTCTGAAAATACTGTAATCCTGCCCTTTATTACAAATACTGCCATATGCATTTCAATACCTATGGCTTATAAGCAATCTAGTTATGTAAATATTCTCTGCATGGCAACAACAAAAAGGCTTTCAATATTGGTAATTCTTTAACAGTATGCTTATTAAAGCTTACTTGCATCTGGCAATCTCAGACAAGCTTATCTGAAGGTCATTAAAGCATTGCTACGTAAACACAGAGCAACAGGCTCTGCAACAACATGCACTTTCCTAATAAGAAAAAGCATAAATCAACAATATAAAAAAATGACAGAAAACCAAAACATTCTGCAAAATCAAGGACAGATGAAAAGCCACTGTAGTACTTGTGTCTACCTTGGATGGGAGGATACTCTTGCACACTTACACTGCATAACTGCTCCTTGCCTTGCTTGGATGCATACAGAGTCACTACATGGGGGAGTGGGGTGCAACAAGTATGTCACAATTTGAAATGTCTCTGGCTGATGGTGATGGCCCTAACACATTTATCATACCTCTCAACCTTAGAGCAAGACATCTGGACAAAGCCATAAACAGAAGTGGGACAAAGGTTCAAAAATAAGGACAATTTTTAAATATTGCTCTTATAAACTTAGAAAGATAATAGAATAGTAGGTCTTGCATTATTATGAATTTTCTGAAGGGTATAAAATCTGAAACTCAAATGTCTGTCATCATTTTCTAACTTCAATCTTTAATGATTTGCCACTAATTAGCCAGAAAACCACAATTTTATGAAAAACGGACCAAAATGTGATGCAACAATATAAAATAGCCACACAATACAGCTGGGAACTTGTAAAAGAAGGGACACTTTTTAAATATTAGTACTTTTAACTTGAGCAGCTGACCAAATAAGGGAATCTACATGCATTTCTGAAATTAAAAGTAATCCATATCTCTGATCATTACAAATATTTATTAATTGTAAACCCTTCATGTTTTCTTCCAAATTTGTCATTTTGAGGAGGGATTATTAGGGGAGAGCAACATTTTGAGCCAAAATCAGGGAGAGTTGAGAGGTTTGGATATACCTAATTCTATAAAGTGATTTATTTGCTTATACCTCTCAACCTCTTAACTCAGGAAATCTGGACAAGGCCAAATATATTTGGGGAACATACAAACAATACTAAAAATTGCTCTTGTATAAACTTAGTTGATAGAATAACAGGTCCTGCTTTAGCATGCATTTTTCTGAAGGGTATGAAGTCTGAAACTCAATATCTGTCATTATTTAACGACTTAATTCCTAAATGATTTGCCAGAAAACCACAAATGTTATGAGAAACAAACCAAAAATAAGAAGCAAAAATCTATTCATTCTGCAAAAATCTGGACAGTTGAGAGGTATAGTTCATCCAGGGATTAGTTTGCCACCCTTCCCCCTTCACAAAATCATGGTCGAATGGGGCCGCCCCCACTCACAGCTATTCCAGTGTCCCATTACTTGGCTATTTTGCCCTATTTACCATAAACACTGTAATGTGCATACTGTTTACTTCTACGATGATTTGGATTTCATTTAAAAACTTTATTTTACATTTTACAGCACAAACACTAATAGACATCTGCTAAACAATGCAATGCAGTTTCACAATGAAAATAGACTTAGCATTAAAACTTCTCAGCCCTTGAAACGCACATTCATTGAAACAGCATCAAAACCCACATTCAAAGAAAATACATCTGGCCCGTGGCAGATAAAGACCAACTTGGGTTGTTTTCTAATCATAGGCCCCTTGCACAGGAAACATACATGTGTTCTTTGATACACCTTCCTGATTGTATTAAATTATATTCTTTGTATAATACAGTACAGTTGTGAGACGGCATTTTAAATTTATTGGTTTGAACATTTTTCCAGTGCACAATGAAACAAAATGCATGCACCAATAATGACAAAACTGCCCAATTCAGAACATTTCCATTATAAAAGTCTACTCAAACTTCTACAATCCACCAGTATCAGTAAATATGCACAATCTATGCAGAAGTAAGAATCATCTAAATAATTACACATTAAGGAGATCTGTAAATTATGATGAGGTTGCTGCTAGCACACAACTTTATATTTCATTGCTTCATCTACAAATAAAGTGCCTATTGCTCTTGAGGAATAAACTGCCTATGCTACATTAAAAAAAATGATAAGCTAGTAATATTGCAATAGGGAATGGGTGGCAAACTGAAAACAGATTCATCATTACTAGGTATCTCTGCCAAAGAGGACATTCTCAGGACTGCAGCATCCACCCCCTTTAAAAGTACAACACGTACAGTATCAATAATGCATTTATATACTGTGGGAGTAGAGCCCACAGTCCTCTGCATCAAAAGCAAGTACGCTATCTATTGTGCTATTAACGACACAAGCAGCCACACTATAAGTAGCTATAAGCTTCTGTTCAAGCTCTCAGCTCCTTGAAAAATGCACTCGACACTCAACTGTATCTCTCAACATTTAAGCACAAGAAATCTGGAAAAAGCCAAAAGTTATTGGGGGGGGTCCCCAAAACTAGGAACACATTTTAAACATTGCTTGCATAAACACCATAGCTCTCAACTTCTTAAAACAAAACACATAGACAAAGCCAATAATGGGGGAATACAGCCCCAAACATATTCAGTGAATTCAGTTCTCACCACAGGTCTCAACCTGTTAGCACAAAAAACATGGACAAAGCCAATAATGGGGAATACAGCCCCAAAACTAGGGACAATTTTCAAATATTGATCTTATAAACAGAAAATTGTTAGAATAAAAGGCTTTGAGATACCATGTACTTTCTGAAGAATATGAAGTCTGAAATACAAATGCCTGTCGCTATTTAGTGAATTCAAAATCCAGAAAAAACACAGATTGTATGAGAAGTAGAACAAAAATGAGGCAAAAATTTCATAAGGAGTGGGTAGGGAATTCAAGCTCTTGCTACCAACTCCCAAGGAACAGGGTTTGAGTCTAGCCACTAGGTATATTTCTTGACTTCTTTCTAGCTACTGGGGCATCACACACACACACACACACACACACACACACACACACACACACACACACACACACACTAGTATCAATGCTACTCATTTGTTTTTACAATTTACAGAGCATACTGTCACCTAAAACGCAACATTGTGTAAAGTGTTCCCTCAACATACACATGTTCACACAAAGCACACAGCTAAAAGCACTTTGGATGACTGCCCATTTACCAGTGTGATGTCTTTGAGATGTGGAAAAAAAGGAGATAACCTAAAAAAAACTATGCAGACACATGAAGGATATGCAGACTTAGACAAAAAGAACATTAGCCATGGACTGAACTGGAGAACCAAGCACTTTTAGGCAGCAGAACTAACTGATGTACCAGTGTGCCAACAGCAAATTAAGATTAAAAATATCTTATGTCAGTAAGTTAACTACCTCCCATGCATTACACAAATATTTACAATGCTGCTTCTTTGCTTTTGTGTTTGTTGGCTTGTTTGTTTCTGATAATTATGATAATTTGATAGGAATAAAACAATGGAATTATCTCTCTGAGTTTCTTGTGATTGCAGTGCAAACAAGAGATACAAGTTTAATAATATTTTCTACCTACATGCCTACACTCATATTTCTCTCTGTCTTTTCAGTGGGCTTACAAGCATATATATGTGTCATTCAATCAATAATCAGTCTGCATATGTCAACATAGTTGTCAGTTGATATATTTATCAGTAAGACATCATTTTTGTTGACTTACTTAGCTCCACAAACATCTGTGTGCCTCCTCCAAAGGTAATTTTTCCAAAGCCTTTATTATTCACACAGTGCTAAAGCCAATGCAGAAATCAGTCTACTATTTACACATTCAGTCCTAACTGTTTAGTTAGCATAAAAATTAAAATTCAGAAGTGAAACTACTGCGTATAGAAACACAATGTAACCAGTCTTTTGATTGTTTTCTAAACATTGATTCTTCAGTGTATCTTTCTGAAGATTCGGTAGGTAAGAGTTGCATTGGCTTTGCCACCTACTAATGGTGCCTTTATTTTAAAAAGCAAAAGTCCTTGTCTAAATACAAACTGTGTAACTGCAATCATATTTAAATTACTCATGTCAAGCTAATCCTTAAGGAACATATGTTATGTTATTGGAAACTGTATTGTAGTAAATAACAGTTAGAAGGCACAGATATAAACAGTAGACATCAAGCTGCATATCTTCCTACAACTGAACATACTGCCATCAGATAAAGAAGTTGATGGGCAGACTAACAGAAAGAGAGGCATACAGAAAGACACACAAATAAACAGACATATAGACACTGATTGATCAGGCAAAACCCACATGGACTGGAAGGCAGACAGACAACTTGCTAAAATGACATGCAGAGACAGACAGATGTGCACATACAGACAGCTAGCACAATTCACAGATAGAAATACAATCGGACTACCTGACAGATAGAATGCAGACAAACATGGACAGGAACACACACACACACACACACACACACACACACACACACACACACACACACACACACACACACACACACACACACCCTTCCATTAGTATAACCAAGTCATACCTGTTTCAGTCCAAAGCACTCATTAATGCCAAGGCTCCAGTTTCAAACACAAAAGCCCATGAGAGAGCCTAAGTCCTGTCCTTCCCACAAGAGCAGGCTCTAGCCTGCAGACATTGCAGTCCGATCCCCTTCCAGTCTATGCAGTTGTAACTACATAGACTCCTGGGATCTTTGCTGTTGCAGGCTGTCTCCAGAGTCTGGACTGTCTTACCAGCAGTCCAGATTTGTGCGCATGCTCCGGACTGGTTCAGTAGCAGTCTGGACTCAGGAAATTTCTGTGAGTGTGCATGCGCGAGTTTTGGACTTGGGTAAATGTGTGAGTTTCAGGGACTTGTGTTTGCTTTTATTTATTTTTTTCTTTTGTTTGCTTTTGTTTTTTATTCATTTCTTTTCCTTTGTACAGCTGGGAAGGCTGCAGTCCTGCAGCCCAATAGCACAAGCCGCCCCTGGTCCTAATACAAACAGGAATTGCAATATGAAGTGAGGGAAAAACAGGCTTATGCTATATTTAGAGAGAAAGTCAGGAAAGAGAATTACATAACAGTAAGAAAGTAAGTGAAGAAGGGAGACTAAGGAGGTATAAGGCATGAAAAGGTGCATGTTCACATTTAGGGATATAGTTTATCCAGCTCTTGAGCAAGAACTGAGATAGATTTTAGCTAGGAAGTTTTTTGGAGTGGTTTTGAAAATGGGAGGCTATAGACCTGATGGAGACAGGTAAGAAATTTCAGGACTTACCAACCTTGTACAAGTACAGTCATTGCCCTGTAGATTTGCTAGGTTTGTGTCAGACAAGAGTTTTTTGGTCACTGAATCGCAATGACAAACTGGGAACATAGTTGTATAGAATGTTTTTCAGTGCTGGACAGGCAGATGTATGCTGGATAATTGTGTAGGTGGTAAGACGTTGTGCATATGTTAGTTGATGTAGCAGTTCTAGCCAATTTAGGCTTTTCAGTACTATACAGTGGTGGGTTCTGAAAGGGGTATGTGGTGTGAATTTACCAACTTTGTTATAGCATTGTTCAAGTTTTATTTTTTTGTGAAGCTTGGAGGTTAGTAAGGATGGGAGCACCATAAATAATAGTGGGGGGGGGTTAAGCGGTAGCAAGTGTAGTTTTAGTTGCATCAGTGAGAAAGTTTGGCTCTGGAAAGCATCAATAGTTTTTGTATATAAGGTCAAATGTAAGATCGTTATCCACTATCACCCCAAATAGTTTGTTATAAGAAGTGATGCCAGTGGTTCTATTATCAAGAGAGAGAATACTTTAAATTTTGTTTTTTCATGAGAGAAGGATTTGGGGAAAGAGTTGGTCTTTTTTGCGTTGGGCATGAGATGTGAGTTATGAAGCCACATTTCAGTAGCTGTTAAAGCTTCCTTAGTAATTTTCTGAAGGTGTACCATGTTGTCAGATATGCAAATGAGAGAGGAAGATCTGCATATTGTATTAGAGTGGTCTGTTGTGTGGAAGTATAGAGAGTGTTGGTGAAAATGTTAAAGAGGAGGGGACCAAAGATACAGTCTTGTGGTTCACCTGTGGTGACTGGGAGGTAAGGAGAAAGAATAGAGTGACATTTTACTGACTGATACCTATTGGACAGGTAGCTTTTGAACCACAAAAGAGTGGATTGACAGAGACCTAGTGAGGATATTTGAAGTAGAAGTTTGCTGTGACAAACTGTGCTGAAGGCTTTAAACAAGTCTAGAAATAAGGAAGAGACTAGTTTGCCATTATCTTTAGCTTTATTGACAGCATCTGTATATGTTAGAAGGACAGTTCTAGTACTGTGGGAAGCATGAATGTCATGTTGTGTAGGTGATAGGAGTTCTTCCTGTAGGAGATAGTCTAGCAATTGTTTTTGAATACATTTTTCTAGTATTGTGGTGCGGAGAGATAAGATTATTATTAATGTCTGTTTAATTTCCTTGTTTGTGCAGTGGGATAATGTGTGATTTTTTTCCAGAGAGAGGGAACATGGGATTCCTGGATTGACCTATTTATAAGGATGGAGACAGGATAGGCAATGCTATTGGCTGCTATTTGTAGGTAATTAATTGGGAGGTCATCATCTAAATAAGAGCATGGTTTAAGTTTGTATAAGAGTAGTTTTATATCAGATGTGGGCACAGGTTTGAATGTGAAAGTGGATGTGGTGATATGTGGCTATTGGTCAGGGTTGGGATTAGATGTTGAGGAATCCTTAGTTAAAGATGCTGTACTATCTATAAAGTCCAGGGTTGGGATTAGATGTTGAGGAATCCTTAGTTAAATATGCTGTACTATCTATAAAGTAAATGTTGAACTGTATTGCAATTTTGAGTGGTGAGTTATTGGGAAAAGGGTTTGGGTTTGATTTTTTTGGCCGGGATGTAAGATTTCTTTAATGGATGCCCAACATTTTTTAGGGGTGTGTTTAGTATTATTCTGAAAATTATTACAGTATAGTTTTTTGTCTTCATTTATTTGCTTTTTAGTACAATTGTGAAGCATTCTGAAGTTTTCAAGATACTGAGGTGTTTTATATTTTTGCCATTCTGTCCATGCTTTTTCCTCTATCCTGCATTAACATTGTGCTCTTTTTGGATAGCCAAATTCCATTGTTTGTTTTCAGTCTCTTCCTTCTAGGATGTGCAAGGGTATTTAGGATATTTAGAAAAGTTGTATTGAATTCAATTACGGTGTTGTCTATGGGAAGGACTTTTAGAAGTTCCAGTTAATCAATGTTAGTGTAGTAATGAGCATCTCTGGGTTAAACTTGGAAAGGTTACATGCTGTTTTATAAATATGTTATTTAACTGCATGCATGAGATGTCTAGTCATATAGATTGGAACATTATCACTGAGTGAGTCTTGCATTCTACCTGTGATGTAGTATTTGCTATGGTCTCATTCCAGGATTCAGTCTAATAGAGAATTTGATGCCTTGATATAATGTGTGGGGCTATTAATTAGTTGTGTGAAACCATATAAGTTCATGCTAGATGTGGGGGAGTTAGAGTTTATGTCCAACCAAATGACATTCACATCACCTAGTAGTATTGTTGCTTGTAGAAATGTTATGGCTATCCAATGTAGGATATCTTACAGTACAGCTGCATTGTCACCAAGAGAGATATAAAGAACAGCAATACACTATTACACATTTGTTTGTAATTGTTTATTTTGAAGAAAGGAATAAGAAGCTCTGCTGAACTGAATTTTGGTGTTGGTTTGCTGTAAGAGGAAATGTGTTAGGTACTGGCAAACATTAAAGCAATGCTACCACCTTTCCTTTTAACACAGTCATTGTGGGTGATATTATAGACAGGGGGTACA
This sequence comes from Protopterus annectens, assembly GCF_019279795.1. NCBI lineage: Eukaryota > Metazoa > Chordata > Ceratodontiformes > Protopteridae > Protopterus > Protopterus annectens. The sequence continues at coordinate 1,069,802,622 of NC_056731.1, read as the reverse complement.
ACTTCTGTGTTGTTTATGCTAGGTTTAAGCCATGTTTCAGTTACAGCGAGAGCATCAGGCTTATGTTGGGTAATCCAGTTATGTAGATCAGCAGTTTTATTTCTTATACTTCTAACATTTATTACAGGAAAAGTTAGGTCACCATGGTTGGGGATTGGGGATTGACTGTTGTTGGGTTACAGTAGTGTGTGGGGGAGAATTATCTTTGTGTTCATTGTGATAGGAAAGGCAAGGATTAGGGTGTATACTTTTTGGAGAGGGTCGTGGATGTTAATTTTGTTTTGGTTTGCAAGTTAATGGTAATATTTCTGTTTAATTATTTAACAGTTACATCTCCTGATTAACCAATATTATATGGTTTACCCCAAGTTCACAAAAGTTTAGAAACCCCCCTATGAGACCTATTATATCAGGAGGAGGCTGGGTAATGGAACCTATCTCCCTATACTTGCAGTCACTTTTAGGTAGATTAATGTATAAAGTCAAGAGTTATGTAAAAGATACTGCAGATTTTCTAATGAAATGTTATGATTGTTGTCATAAGCATACGCATGATGAATTTTATATGGTTACATTAGACATCAACTCTTTATCCCAAATGAATATGGTTTAGAAGCAATCAGAACTTTCTTAACCTCTGAAACCAATCTAACTGGGAGAAAAGTAGAGAATACTTGTCAATTGCTTGAAACTGTTCTAACAAATAATATAGTTATATTTAGTGACCAAATATACCTACAAAAATCAGGTCTGGCAATGGGAACATCTATAGCCAATTGCTATGCAAATTTGGTATTGAATGTCTGGGAAAAAAGAATTTATTTAGAGTTCAGGTAATCCCTATTTTGATATGATTTTTTTCTACGTTCATTTTGTTGATGATGTGTTCCTTATCTGAAAAGGTGAAGCTGAACAATTAGAATAGTTTGTTAATTATTTGAATACTTCATCTTTTTTGAAATTCAGAATTAATTATTCTAGGGATATCATAGAGTTCCTAGATGTAAGAGTAATTAGGAAAGAGCAAGGGATATCTACTACCATATATAAGAAAAGTATTCATGCTAACTGATATGCACATAGCAGCAGTATGCATGCATCTCATGTATTTAGTGGGCTGGTCAAGAGCCAAATGTTAAGTAAGGAGGTTAAATACAGAAGGTTAGAGTTTTAATGCTCAGCTGAAAGAAATGATGGAAGAATTCAGAGGGGATATAATGAGAGTTTATTAGAAAATACAATGCATGATGTAGTAGCACTTAGATCAGGTATGGCTAAGCCATACTTTGGAGAGAAAGGACCAGGACTAAATCATTGTGATCAAAGTAATGAGAAAAAGAAGAAATTAAGATATGTCACTAGGTATAACAGAAGAACATCAAATGTGAACAAGATAATAACAAAGAACTGGCATATTTTGAAACCAATGTCAGGTATAGAAAAAGTTATTGGTAACAAACCAAGCTTTGCTTACAGAAACATCAGACATTTAAAGCAAAGATTATGTTACAAAGAAATGAAATATTTTACGAAAATGACTAATAAGAGAGAGGGTACATATCCATGCCATAATTGTGTCTGTTATCCATTTATTTTAACTGATAATAGATATATTCATCCGGTAAATGCACAGACTTTTGTTTTTCATGATTTTGCAACATTTAAAACTGAGAACATAGTATATCTTGCTACCTGCACCAAATGTGATGCCTTCTATATAGGTAAATCTGTAAGGAGGCTGAAAGATTGAATTATCAAACACCATTCTGATATACATAGACAGGTTCATGCAAATGCATTACTTAAACATATGTTAGACTATGACTCTAGTCATGAGTTTAAATTTAGGGTTATTGATATAATAGAGAAAGATCCAAGAATGGGCAACATAAATAATAGGGTTGAAACAAAAGAATATTAATGGATAGTTAGGTGTTCTGCAGATAAACATCCAGGAATTAATGCTGCCATTAGTTTGAAACCAGTTTTAGTAAGAAAGCAAATGCATTACAAATAGTGCTTTATATGAAATTATATTAATTATATGTATATATATATTTTTTATACAATTTTCATATATTGGTTGTGATATTGCCCTGATATTAATAATGTGATGAGGTTGTGGTCATGTGATTTTTACTTGCATAAAGGTGGAAATAACTACTGAGTATTTTATTGCACTGAAGAAGAGTTATGTCTGAAGCTTTGCTTTTGTTTATGCTGTTTGTGCTGTTTTTATTAAACAGAGTTTTAACATTCTTGTTCGATGTTTTTTATAGTATTTAATTTGTAGTTACTTTAGACCGAGTTTACTGTTCTTATTCATTTTCTGTTGATCTTCTCTGGGAAATAAGGAATAGAGGGATCCCTATTCTTTACTTCCAGATAGAGAATCCAGATAGAGAATCACCTCCTCTAATAACATACCCTGTCTCCTTTTACTTACTCAAAACACATTTAAATCCATTGAAAAATGGTTTAATGAAAACAATCTTATCCTAAACCCCAAGAAAACAAAACTCCTACTCTTCCTACCTAAGTCAATCTCTGACCACAAATCTTCCTTATCCATCTCCTCACTAGATAACACCACCAGCACAGCTGACCCTCAAACAAAACTCCTTGGCACTATAATAGAAAACCAGCTTAAATTTGACCAGCATATTCACAAATATATCAAAAAGACACATAAAAAAATTAGGATTACTGCATTGTAACAAAAAATTCCTTATCCTTGAAGCTAAACTAACCCTAGCTAGAGCATTCCTACTACTGGCCTCCTTTATGCTGCTCCCAAACTTATAAACCTACAATCCACATTAATCTCACAACTAGAACAAACCTACAATTAAATTGCCAGATTTGCAACAAACCATCCTACAGATCTCATCGTTGCATAGCACTAAAACAACTGCAATGGCCTGAATTCCCCCAACTTCTTCTAGCACAACTGCAAATCACCCACACCATCCTATAAAAACCTTCTTCTTTCCCCTCCCTCTCTTCTCTTATCTCCTTCTACATGCCCACCAGATCACTTAGAATTTCAGAGCAACAACTTCACATACATAAACCCAACAGAAACATAGGTAAACTTCGCTACAACTACAATGTGTCTTTAGTCTGGAATAAAATTCTAAACTCCATTAGAAGCACCTCAAACACTACTCTATTCAAAAAAGCAACTAAAACTCTTCCTCCTAAGATCAATGATCTGTCCTTGTCAGGATCCTACCTAACCACTTCCATCCTTCCAACCTTACCTCATAAATTTTTTCTCTCCCTCTATGATCAGCATCACAGCTACTTGTCCATTCAGACTCCCTCTATTCTGTAGTTTGTCTATACCAATAATATATCATCTCTTTATCCACTGCCTCATCTTTCTATTAAACAATATGACTGTGTGTGTGTGTGTATTCTATGCTATGTACTTAACTTGTATATCACCTGATATTTTACAGATACCTCTATTGCTGTTCTTACCAAATAATCAGCTATAAATTATTGTCACATTGTCTATGATGTCAGTTCCGGTAAATTTTATTCTCTCTTGCAACTGCATTTGTTGGTCTCTTGTAACTGCATTTGTTGGTGCTCATTTTAGTTTTTGTTTTTGTATTACCTCCTTAATGTCATTATTTTCTCACTAACTACTATGTATAACAACATTATATTTTACTGTCAATTTTAATTATTTATTGTTTAAATACTCTGGTGCTTTTCCCCACGGGTCTTCACTGAAAATGGGCCTATGGCCCAGTTGGACCAACCTGGTTAACAAATGTCAAAAAATAAATAAAAAAGGCTAGAGTATAATAATGTAGTCAAAATAAGAATAAATTAGGGTTTATTTGAGAAAAGGGAAGATACAATGTGGAATGCACAGGTACTATTAGAGAGAGTTGTGATTTTAAAGGATATAGTGCAAAGTAGTTTGAGATGGAGAAAGGTAGCTGAGAATGGGGCTAAAAATTAAGCAGAAGTAGGGAAACTGGAAACAAGAAACAGAACTGTACATATAGATGTAGCAAGGACATTTGGGGAATGTTTTGGAATAAGAGCCACAAATGAAATTTGTATGTAGAAAGTACAATATTAGAATAAGAGGGGTTAGGTGGGAACTGGGGGTTAGGGTAGGGTATTGAAGTGAAGCCAAGCAGGTCAATTTACAACTGAGAGCAATCAGTTTATAAATAGAACAAAGCAATTAACAAAGAGATGCAAGTAAAACAGGTTGTATGTCATTTCCTGAGACTAAACAACTGGCATTTGAAGTATAGTATACTGGTCAAGCAAAACAGGACAGTAGCCAACATAGTAAGAGGTCCTTAGAGTGCATGGATTATTTCACAAAGACTTTCAGTGAAAGAGCCGGCATGTATTTAACTGATTAAAGTTAATACACAATAAGGTTCTTCATGATAATATGCTTACATTAAACACTGACAAAATTCTTAGTAAACTTGTAGGTGTACGTGTAGGGCCTTGTGGCAGAGCTCCTGCAATATTGAGGTCAGATGTAGTGAACACAGGCTCTGATCTATGAAAGAAGATAATGACAGAGTGTCTTATTCTTATCCATTGGCCTGAAAGGATAAGATGATTGAGTAAAATGGGTTAGATATCTGTCACTTTAGATTTAAACAATAGCTAATGGAAATATTTGTAGTTCCAAGCACTAAGAGGGAGATGTCATTTTCCACACTGGATGGGCTCCTATATTATGCAGTGCTACCTTATGGTGTCCTTGTAGTACCCACAGCATTCCAGACACTAATAGGCAAACTCTTAGATTCCCCATATCTGATATATGATAGCCAAACTTAATGTGTATAAAGTTCTCTAAACAATGGGAAAGCCATCTACCCAGGGATCAAACAATTTAAAACTTTCTAAATAAAACTAGACTAATGACGTATCCAGCTTAATGCAAGATAAGTAATGCACACTCCCACTATCTGTGCTGTTTAATATGTTGTGGGATAGTGAAGACACCGGATAAAAAAAAGTTAAAGCAAAGCAAAACTGGCTTATTTAAGCCACAAAAAAATGAGGAAGACCTTTCTGGATCTCGCTACCTATCACTGGAAATCTATTTGCTATTTCTCAACTATAACTTACCTACTGGCTGATCTGATTATGGGTAAGAATCCATTAACAGTGAAGCAGACAAAATGAAATGGAAAACACCTTTAGATAGCTAATGAATAAGCTGTTCACAGAGCCTATACTCATAGCTCAGGAGTTCCTAAAACAATTCTTTGTAGATACAAATGCCTCTCAGTTGTCCCCAAGTGCAGTCTTGTCACATGATATAGATGGGGAGGAGTACCTGGCTACTGAAAGCGTGTTTAGCCATTAAGTGTCTATCACTTCCTTTAAATACTATCTGCTGGACAGGGAGTTTGTGCTTGTAATAGATCATGCCTGAATCCCACAGTTGTACAGACAAAAGCATATAAACTCACACATAACTCAATGGGCACTGACAAAGCAGCTCTTTGATTTTAATATCATGCACTGACCAGGCTGCATCTACCTGAATGAAGATGTCCTTTACTGGGATTAGGACCCATCTGCAGATGCTCAAAGCAATGGCTTCACTCTGGAGGGGGTCATTTAATATAATGATGGCTGATCCCTTTGAATGCTCTAGCTTAGAGATATGTAGGTGGGAAAAAGTTAACCAGTGACAGTAGAAAACAATGCTATTTATAGCATAATGACCTTGCAATTAGCATATTAGTGACCTTTGGGTCTAAGCAGTGTTTGGGGTGAACTCTAGAACGAATAATATTTATGAGAAGGAATGAGATGTAGATGGCATTCCATTATATGAAAAAAGCCACTTCACATATTCTTG
>NC_056731.1:1069699256-1069794256 GCF_019279795.1 Protopterus annectens | reverse complement strand
TGTGTGTGTGTGTGTGTGTGTGTGTGTGTGTGTGTGTACACATGTACACATATCTACAAAGACAGGACAGAAGGCTAACATAATTTGAAAGTATTCCATATAGGATAGATGCTGAGATGATACCTACAAGTATAGTTCTTCTAAAGGAGTCTATATGGAAATGACCCCCAGAGCCACGAAAAAAAAAAGAAAAAGTATAATTTAATTTTAGACAAAAACAATTGACACCTTTAGTCACTTAGCTACAAAATCAGTTTAATATGGGGATATTACACATCACTTCCAACCTCATATTATTAGTGTTACTAAAACTACTCATCATCTGCAGTAAGTTTTATGGAAGCACCAAGGTTATTTGCTCCACAGAAAGTCTGATCTGCTGAACTGACCTCATGCCAGTCTCAAATCTTTGATAAAGAATACCTTTTTGAGATAAAATTGGTGTATTACCAAAAGATCTTCTGTCACTCTTCAAAAATGATCACATTATGTGTGCTTAAACCTCTGTATAGCAACAATGACTTCCTTTGTATACTTTTTCTTTTGGTGATGTTAGATGATAATTCTTCAGATGTGAACCCCCCCCCCCCCTCCCTTTGCCAGTGTCTATTTTAGTGAATAAAGCCATGACTCCTGAATTCATGTCACTTAATTAGTGTAATAGCTTGTCAACAGTCTGTTACAACATCTAGATTTGACAATTTCATTTTACTCTTAACATAGTAATGTTATCATTGCCCCAAATCGATGTAGAATAGTGAAACTATTTAATACATTTCAATCCATGAGGTTGATGTCATTTTGAATACTGGATGGCTTCAAATGTTTGTCATTGGTGGATTTTTCCAGTCTGAGTTGCAATATTTTGGATGAACCAATCTGTGTAAATAAAAAAAAATGACTTCAACTGGGTGATCAGTCACTAGTACAAGTTTAACAATATAAACACAGGACAAAAGTAATCAATTTCCAGGAAAAATCTCACATATAGAATCAATGCATTCTCTAGAGTAATAAATAATCTATTCATTTAGTTAAGGTTGTATAAAATTAACTTGCGATAGAAGCATTGAACTATACCAATACGATAACATGACACATTTTTGATCAATATTTGGATCCATAATGCTAGGCTGCATGGTGTCAGTCTGTGGATTATGTCTAATATCTTGCTTTTCAGGCTAAACAAATGATAGTAGATGGCTCTGGCAAAGTATAAGCAAAGATAGCAAAATCCTTCTGGATAATTTGTAATAACTTGTTATGTTTACATGCCACTAGACATGCCATTTGTTTAAGTAACTTGTAATATATTAAGTGACATGATACAAATATGCAAGCAAATATTGTTAATACTATTTAACATTTGTTATATGAACTGTAGTTCTTTTAAGTAATATGATTAATTCGAATATGAATCCTTCTAAACTATAAGCATGTATTTAAAACTTGCATATATGTGTTTTATTCAATGTCAGACATTAATTTGATTTAATAAGCTACAGAATTTCTATAGCTAACCATATGCCATATTATTAAAAAGAAGAACTTTCATAGAAGTTGAATGAATGTATAGTTTTATTAAATAAATGAGTAGGATATACAAAATATGACATTTTTCATGAGAAAAGTTCTATTACTGTTTAACTTGTTCACTAGATGTTAGAATACATTTATATTAAATGTATTTCTGGTATCAACTTGTACATTATCATATTCACTTTTCTCAGTGTATATGAAACACTTAGATAATACATCACATACAGATTGTTATGAGATTCATAGTATTAGTTAAAGAACCACTGTCAAGCCAAATGAACCCATCAGTATGTGAAGGTATGAAGGTTTTAATGTAAAACCTTTTAATTAGTTAGATAATTAGCAAGTCATTTATTGGTCAGTTGTATTTTAATTTTTGAGTGCTGTAATGAGAAATGTTGAGTGCTTTGTCTTCTCAGTTTTGGTAAGTACTGACAAAGAAGCATGTGAGGTGAAGAACAATGTTTGTTAGCAAACTTAGTTTAATTACTTGTGAATTTAGTGTTCTCTTCATAATTTTTATTTTTGTCATTTGAGAAAGCACGGACTACCTAAAATTACTGACCAAGTCCAGAAATGTAGAAGCAGAACTCTCAGCCATTTCAAAGACTCTTCATCTTCAGGTAAGAGCAAAAGTTCATAAGTTCACAAGTTAAATAAAATGTTCAAGCCTTATGATTTTCAAATAACACTATCTCAGTAATTGTTGGATCAAATACCGTATGTAATCAACCTAGGACTTCTTAAATTTTACTAGACTATTTGGACCTCTACTATATTCAAGTAATTTATTAATATCATAATTTTACGCAATGCAAAAAATAAGTTCTATTCTTTTTATTATATAACTCTAAACAGAACTTTAAAATGTGATGTAGTTGGATAGTTATACTCTTCCAAACTCAATAAAAACTGAAGAAAAGAGTCATTAAGCACATTATAGACAAATAAGAGTCGACCCCTAAAATGCCAAAAATGGAGAGTATAGAGATCAGCTGAAATTCATCTATCCTAAAAGAATAACTGCCTAATATCAGGTATTTTTTTTAGAAAATGTATGCTGTACTGATTCTATACAATGAAGCTGATTATTAACAGAAGTACAAAATAGTACAGAACTCTATATTGTATTGTATTGTGTTCCAAAACTGACATGATGTATACCTTGAATAAGCTAACTAAACTCATAAGCTCTCTTGTAACATTTTTTGAGAATCAAACACATCTTTCTCAAAGTATTATTATTGATGGCATTTACAATATTGGCAAAACAAATACCACATTGACAAAACACTCCTAAGAGTCACCCCAATTGTTTGGGATTTGGGAACGTATGAGGACAGTGACCTAACTTTTGACCAACAAGTGCCCATTGTTGTAAAAAAGTCCTTTTACATTGCACAGCTTATAGCTTATTAGCAGTGTATTTGTGTGTATATGTATATATATATATATATATATATATATATATATATATACATATACATATACACACACACATGCATAAATATACAGGAGGAAGAAGTTTCACCCTTAATAGTTGTTTTAGACCTTTTGTTTTCTGTGGTCATAATGCAGTACCAAATCATGGTAGTTCAAAAAGAGTAGAATCACGTCTTTATCTTGAGCTTGACCCTATATTAACTGAACAGCTGTTTGTAGTCATGTCCAAAATGCATAAAAATATAGACAAGGCAAAATATATATTTGTGATTGCACAGTTATCATCTATATGTCAACAATATTTTGTAGATGAAGAAATAATGGGTGTAATGTTGTTTTGGGGAGAAAATTAGCCTGGAATGATTCACCTCACCCAAAAAAAGAAAAAAAAAATAGAAATCGTGAGTGTCTAACCCAAAAAAGAATAGAAATATCATTTTAGTTATTCACAGGATTTTATCTTGGTCTTTGTTTTATAAAAGGACTCCTATTTCTCACAGAAGAAATGATAGAAAAAAAGAGTGAACAAATCCATTTCAGATAAATCATTTTTGTACATTTTTTGTGGTAAGATTAAGTGACTAAAATATACTCCTAGTTTTAATAAAATCCATGTACGCATAGTGTAGAGCCTACGTGGAATGTTACCATGTCTGTATACACATTTCCCTCTTCACAGCGTGCCATACATATTAAACATGGCAGGTTGCTAAGGGAGAACCATGGAGCATGGTTACTGAATCAGTGTAGGGAGTGTAGTGCTAACTGTGTCCGCATATGAGTAACACACACCCTGCACTGTCCAATTGTATTATATCAATATAATTTAAGTTTTTTCTATATTTTTTAAAGCATTTTTGCGTGGAACTGTGCAGAGTGCAGCAATGCTAAGCAGTACCAAGACACCTGCCAGGCATCTAAAAATAGAAACCGGATGTATTTATGTATTTAAAGGTCAAGTTTAAGTGTAGCTGAGCTGGTTTGAGGGTGCGGTGCAGTGCTAAGCACTGCTTAAAGGTATCTACATGTAAAGGTATAGCAAAATTTCACATATCTATTTAGCTAAATAGGTAGAATTATGGCCTCATATGCAGTAGGTGCAGGGTTTGAGTACTGGGAAAGGCAAATAAGCATTTATTTTTGAAATACAAATTATGCTAAATATTTTTAAATTCTGGATTGTTGCACTCAGCTAAGCCCTGCTAAGACCTGGTAAGACCTGCTAAGCAGTGCATAAACAAAATACCACCTGATAATGTTTGTGCACTGCTTGACATTGCTTGGCTGGTTTGTGCACCCTAAATCACTGCTAAGCACTGCTAAGCATTGCTTGTCTCAACTGAGCTGGTTTGTGCAATACTAAGACGTGCCACATTTTTAAAGGTTGCCCAATAGCATTTTAGGGTGGGAAAACAGGCTATATTAAGATCACTAGGCAGGAATACAACATAATTTGTTGGAGTTCTACCTGTGTAGTGACTATGGCTGGCATTGGAGAGGGTGCAAACTTCTGGGCTCAGCAGTGGGGCATTCAGGAGTCCAGGGTCATTGTTGGACTTCTGATGAAAAACTATGATGACCGTTGGCTGCAGGTAGGGTTTCAGGGCTCAGATTGCAAGGAGAAGGCCTGTTAGCAGCTAGCATGTGAACTCACCAGTGTGACAGGTATCCCCCACACAGGTGAGCAGCTTTGTCACCACCATGATGACCTGAAGCATAGGAAGGAGGATCTCATGGACACCTGGGTGCAAGAAGCTTGGGCAAGGAATACCCCACAAATGTGTAAGTAATTTTACCTTTGTTTCACCAATAGCTAATCTGAATGTCTGACAAACTGGTATGCATAATGGAGCACTTCTTCCCCAACAGATGCAAAGGAGAGGCCTGGCAACATCAAGGCACATGCCAGTCGCTTGGCCAGGCTGCACTGTGAGTGTGGTAAGTACAGATGTGTTTGCTATCTATAGTCAAATCAGCAAGAAAGAATAAAGCATTAACTGCAATTGAGAAGATGTTATTGCAATGAATGTGGACTTACAGCTGTACTGCAATAAGTGTGTACTGCCATCTGTAGTGCCATAAGCAGAGAAGACTAAAGCATTAACTGGAATAAAGCATATGCAATAAAGTTTGTAGTTAATATTGTGTTAAATATAGTACTGCATTTTATTTTTCTATTTAATTATTTGCTTCACTGAACATTGTGATCTCTCTGTCTTTCTGCAGTTAGTTTTCTACCCTCCCTCCCTGTTTTTGTGGTGGTATTATTCTTGGTGGCTTTGGAATTGCCTGCCCCTCCTTTAAATTTGTGTTTGAACACTCCTCCTGGGTCCATCTCATTTACTCTCTCAATCGAGTACAGTGAGATCATATTTTAATTTCAGACACTCCTACCAGTCCCATCTGTTCATCTCTAGCCCAGCTCTATCCGTGTCTAGTGTCATTAGCTCATTCTACCTAATACATAGAGAACATTTGAGCAGGCCATGCCACTTATGCACTTAACCTTGAATTATCTTCTGTTTCTTCTTTCTCCCTTTCCAATTATTGTGTGTTCTGACTTGAGTGTGCTTTTCAGCTAAGTATATTTTTTGTCACTTTTTAATTGCCCAGAGTTGAATTAAGCAATAATTGAATTCAGTTCATACAGTTTGAATAAATTGCTTTAATATTGCTACACACTCAAGTGTGCTAGCTTGCATTGCACTTGAATTGCTTTTAGTGCTGTTTTAGCTGGTTTTCTGCAACAATAATAATAATAATAATAATTCTAAGCTTGTTTCCTGCCTTTCCTGTAACTAGTCTAGTCCAGATGCAGATTTTCTTTACCCAGGACTGTTTGTAAATGTCTGAGCACCCCACCCCAAGCCTTTCTGTGTTGAGGGAAGCCTTTTAGCTCATCAGTTGGAGTGGTAAGCATTAGGTAACCTATCTACCACAAGAGTGGTTTCTGGCCCAGAAACTGTAGTTTATTGGCCTTTTGAGTACTTTTTTCCATCTCCTTCAACTTTCTGATTTAAAAGCTTGCATTTGCACTTGTTGCCCACCATTTCTATAAATAGTCTAGTCCAGATACAGAATTGTTGTATCCAAGACTGTTTGTAAGCTTCTGAGCCCCCCAGCCTCTCTGTGTCAAAGGGAAGTCTTCTAGCTTGTCACTGGGAGTGGTAAGCACTAGTTAGCCTATCTACCACAAGAGGAGTGGTTTCTGGCCCAGAAATTGCAGTTTATTGGCCAATTGGGCAGTTTTTTCCATACCCTTTAACTTTCTGGTCTAAAAGACCATGTTTGCACTTTTCCCGCCTTTCCTGTAACAAGTCTAGTCCAGATACAGATTTGCTGTATCCAGGACTGTATGTAAGCTTCTGAACCCCCCAAGCCTTTCTGTGTTGAGGGAAGCCTTCTAGCTTATCAGTGGGGGTGGTAAGCACTAGGTAGCCTATCTACCACAAGAAGAGTGGTTTATGGTCCAGAATTTGTAGTTTCTTGGCTGTTTGGGCAGTTTTTTCATCTCTTTCAACTTTCTTGTTTAAAAGCCCATGTTGCACTTGTTTCCCACCTTTCCAGTACCTAGTCTAGTCCAGATACAGATTTGCTGTATCCAGGACTGTCTGTAAGCTTCTGAGCAGTGCCAAAGTCTGCTCTTCAAATTTTCCCTTAGATCTACTAATTCTCTACTCTCCTGTACCTTTACTAGTTTAGCACTTTACCATATCAGACTTCTTGTGGTAATTATTGTAGCACACAAAAGTGCTACCAGAACTAAATGCTCTACAAGGAAACAGTTCCAGTACTTATTATTAATGCCCACCCCACCAGACATGTCTAAAGGTCAATTCCCTGTGCTTTCATCTATTAACCTGGTGAACTTGGGCATCCTGAGGCAATGTAGCAACTGCCTCATGTACACTGACAACCCTATTTTCTTACCTCCCAACACTCAGACTTGTGAGAGATGCACTTATATATCCAAACTGAAAGCCACTCACTCTACATTCAAGGCCGGAATACCTGGTCAAGAGGAGAAGGCCCACACTTGCATCACACCACATGGAGCACATAGCCCTCCAGAACATACACCAGCACTGCCTTCACATAAAAACACAAACCACACACCCACCTTCGCAGAGGCTCTCAATAAAATTGTACCCAAACAGCAGAGACCTCCAAGGCAGAAACACACTCGATCACCACAACACAACACTAATCATGAGACACATAACTCTCATAAACAGTGTGCCACTCAACCAAAGTTCCTAAGGCAAAAAGCATGCCCAGCACACTAGTCATAGGTGACTTGATAGTGAGGCACACTGATGTCCCACTCAGTAGGTTGAATAAGTAGAAAGTAACAGTCAGCTACCTGTCAGGTGCCCGGATCTGCCACATAATGCACACACTCAGGTCACTCAACAACAGGTACAAATATGACTCTGTCATTGTACAGGTGGGTGTGAATGACCTGAGACATACCTCCCTGGACTACATGAAAAGTGACATAGAGAAGCTATTGGATTATGTAGCCCAGGTGGGTACGACCCTAGCCCTGAGAAGCATCTTACCATCACCCAGAATGATACCACAGTACAAGCAGAAAATGATTGATTTCAACAACTGACTAAGTTTGGTGTCATTCTAAGGGGATCCAGTATTTGTCTGCCTGGGATGACATAACTGACAGACCTCGATGCTTTGCCAGAGATGGCCTGCATCTGTCACCCCTGGGCTTCTGGATACTGGCCAAGGCTCTTGCCACCACTATAGTGCCTTTTTTAGGCGGTGTTCTAAAGACCAAATTACCATGGTAATAGCAACAAACAAATGCAATCTGAGGGTCATGCTTGCTCAACACTAGAAGTCTTACTCTCAAAATGCACTCGCTGAAAGCACTCCTTAAAATGGAGAACATTGATATTTGTGCTGTAACAGAGACCTGGTACAAGGCAGCAGAAAGCATCCCTGCACTACCAGACTATAACTCATTCCACACCTTTCGGCCCAAGAACTTGGACTGAAGCTCCAAAGATGGTGTTGTTTCTATATTCATAAAGGATGCACACACCTCCAGAGTGGTAGCCCAGTATAATGCATCAGAGATACTTCGGGTGCACCTAACAGTGGGTAAGACAGAGATTCAGGTTGTAGCCTATTATAGGTCCCCAACAATGTCACAAGGCACTCACTCCATGTTCCTAAGCACCCTAGAGAATACTAGGGTCCAACCTAATCCTCTCATACTGGGGGACTTAAACTATCCCTCTGCTAACTAGGAAAACTACTCATGTACCAATACAATTGCTGAACGTTTCCTTGAATTCATTAATTCCAATGCCTTGGACCAGCTCATTTTTACCTCCACTAGCAGTAGCAACATCCTTGACCTGGTCATTACTAACATGGCTGACCATTGCTCTACACCAATAGTCAACTCATCCCTGGTTAGATCTGACCACAAACTAATCACCTTGGAAATCCACATCCCTCCCACCCAACCACAAAGGTAACCACCATGAAAAACTTTTCCAAAGCTTACTTTGGGCTCCTAAGAACAGAGGTGGCTAATTTCAGGGCACCCATGCAAATGGCAAATGGTTGCATGGCTGCCGAATCATACACCATTGCACTGCATGAACATGTACACAAATCCATGGATTTTACCATACCAAGTAGAACCAGGATGCTCTCCTCCATAAAAAGGAAGCCAATCTGGTGGTTCCCTGCCATAAACTAACTCTACAACAGAAGGAGGAAACTGATGCAGAATAAAGTGAAATCCCAAGACTGGAAAAACTCCCTCATCAGCCTCAACAAAAAGTTTAGATCTCTCATCAAATCCTCTAAAGCTAGCTATGAAAACAGAATTGCAGCAGATAGTAAAGACAATCACAAAGCCTTCTGTAGTTATGTAAAAAACCTCCACGGCAATACCCAGATTTGCTCTGAGCTATTGCACAATGACATCTCCTATACTGAGCCAACAGATATTGCCAATATACTGGCTGACAGATTCAGTGCCAACTTTACCCCTCCCCCAAAGGACCAATGACAATACCAGTAGATTGTCAAGCACCCAGTATTACTGCTGCACAAACAGCACTGTCCAAGGCCAAGAATACAGCTTATATGGGACCTGACAATATTCCTGACTGTGTTCTACATGAACTAATAAGTGAACTGGCACCTTACCTGTATGCCCTGTTCAATCACAGCCTCACCTCAGGCTTTGTCCCTACCGAATGGCGCACTGCTATAGTCATCCCTCTCCACAAAAGAGGAGTGACTACAGACCCTGGGAACTATCACGCCATTAGCCTGACAAGTCTGATATGCAAAGCTATGGAATGCATCATCCTGGACATAATAAACAAGGATACAGGGAATCT
The DNA here is from genome assembly GCF_019279795.1 of Protopterus annectens. Taxonomy (NCBI): domain Eukaryota; kingdom Metazoa; phylum Chordata; order Ceratodontiformes; family Protopteridae; genus Protopterus; species Protopterus annectens. The sequence goes on along the minus strand of NC_056731.1, from coordinate 1,069,784,891 downwards.
CCAAACTTTAGATCCTGCAGAGTTTGGTTTTGTGAAGGGTAGATCATGCCTGCTCAACTTGGTTGACTTCTTTGAGTCAGTCATCAGAGCTGTGGATGAAGTCAAGGTGGTTCATACAGCCTACCTTGATCTGGCCAAGGCGTTTGATACCATTCTCCACTCAGGAATAATAAGAAAACTCACTAAGCTAGGCATCAACCCCCATATCACTAGGTGGGTTGCAAACTGGCTTACAGATAGAACCCACAGTGTGAAAGTAGCTGACTCCAAGTCAGACTGCCGACGTCACAAGTGGAGTTGAACAGGGATCAGTCCTGGGTCCTTTCCTGTTTGGTATCTACTTCTCAGAAGTCCAGGCCAGCATGAAGGGATTCTGGATGACAAAGTGTGCAGACGATTACAAGTTGAGAGCCATTATTAACTGCCCAAGTGATGCTGAGATCAAACATAAAGGCCTTACTGAGACCAACAACTGGTGTCAAAACCATGGCCTTAAGCTCAATGCCAAAAAATGTGTCGTCATTCCCTTTGGAAAAAAAACAGTTCCCAAGAACTACCACATCAATGATAGTTCACTGAACACAGAAGGCATTATAAGAGATCTAGGAACACAGGTTGACAGCAACCTCTCTTTTGACCACCACACTGCCACTATGGTGAAAACGTCCTTCTATGTGGCACATCTCATTACTAAGAAGTTTTCATCCAGGAAGAAAGAGGTCTTTGCCTCCCTCTACTCTTCCCTCATTAGGCCAGTCATCAGGTACAATGCCCCATTTGGCATGTACCTCACTAGACACCTGCAACAACTGGAGAGGCTGCAAAAGTACCTCACAAAGAAGATCCTAGGCCTTAAACACTTGTCCTATATGGACAGACTCAAAAAACTCCAACTATTCTCTGTCTCATATCACCTACTTTGAGGCGATCTCTGCTTGACTTACAAAGTCTTGCCTGACCCAGCTCTGTTAGAAACGCTACATCTAAGGAAATCCCAATTCCTCCACACCACATGCTCTAGAGTCCTCAACCTCATTAAAACAATCAAGAGAATGTGCTGGAGGGACCATTTCATAACCAAAAGACTGCCCATGCTATGGAATAGACTTCTCATACATGTCAAACAGAGCACCTCACTGGCCCTCTTCAAGAGAAATCTTGATGAGTGGATGGGAATTAAAAAATTCACCCCTGGGATCACTCCAGTGGCTCTACTCGACAGTGGCACTGAAAACTAAGGTTGGGTGGTAGGATGCCAGGGTAATCCTATGGACTAGGTTTGTAAAGGCTCCAGGGCCATTAGTGTAGTACACATCTATGAACCTATGACCAACTGTGGAATTACAACTGTATTCCAACACATACATAATGACAACTGTTGTGCAATAAAAATGTGAAACTATGCCAGTAACTTCATGAAGGCATCTCTAATAAAGTCTGTTGTGCAATTGGTGTGGAATTAGAGCTGTTTTGCAAGAAATCAATTATGACAACTGTTCTGCAATAAAAACAGGAAGTAATACCAGTACCTGCATGAAGGTATGTCTAATAAAGTCTGTTGTGCAATAAGTGTAGATTCAAAGCTGTTTTGTAAGAAATTAATTATGACAACTGTTCTGTAGCCAGCAACACATGAAACAATAGCAATGACACCAAGGTAAATTGTGTACATCAGGATTTCTTGTTTTCAACAGTGCGTGTCAGCTATATGCATTTAGGCTGTGAGATATGGTGCTGCAGTTAGGTATAGGAGGGTAATAGTTGTAGACTGCAAATAATAACTCATAATTAGGTATTGTTTGTTGACTTCACAGATATTTCAACACACTATGTATATTGTGTACACCTGCATTCTATGTAGTAATGTATAGGTTAACCAGTATCTCTGTCATGCTTGAATTTCAAGCACGTGTTCAACTGTTACTGCTGTCTAGTATAAAATTGTTACCAGGTCATATTTTGGTTCCAAGTGAGGTCTAAGCAAATATCAGTCAGTCAGTCAGTAATCAGCAGTGACCCAGGACCTCAGTTTGCTAAAGGCTCTGTATGAAGTACATTTTACCACACACAGTCCAGGGTTCAAATCCAGTGCTATGTAGCTCTAAATATTACAGTATCAATCACATAATGGTTGCATATGTTCTCCTCACAGGGACTACAGGTAAATGGGTGAAGTAGCCCATATCATGAGTAAATAATTGTGTTTAGATGTCACAGACTGTTACAATCATTACCAGGAATGTGAAAATACAGTATGATATAAAGGAAATAAGTATAATAATAATAAACTACAATAAAAGAAATACAGTGTGTAATCTTTGGCATGGCTGTATGCCTGCCGTGTCTGTTAAAGGTTGCTGCAGTCAGTTAATACATTTTATGCAAGATGTCCTCTGAAGTTACTGCTATTGGGTTCTACCCTGTGCCTGCCAAGCAAGACATGATAGTTGTTTACTCTCCCTACTGTCACATACATGTCTCTCAAGTACCATGCTGTCACGTAATGTAAATATTAGTGTGTAATCCCTCTATCACAGATTTATCATCTACATGATTATGTAAACAGCAAAGTATCCTACATCAGCCCACAGTAATCCTTGGTAGTTATATAGGTACATCTGATGTTCAAGTGTTCTGTGTAGTTATGTACCTACTGTTTTTACTGCTTGGCCCATACTGTCCCATATGGGTAGCTTGAGAGGTATGTACATGCTACAGCAGCTATAGGGCACTTTTCTAAATAAAGAAAGGATAGACTTGTAGAGCAGGTAGCAGTACTGTTGTCAATATAATGGTATTAATGGACTGTATTTCTCTCTCTCTCCCACCCCTTATCTTCATATATTTATTACTGTTATTCATTGGTTATGGTTTACTATTAACATATGTTGTTACATTAAACTTTATTTTGGGGCATGCGCTTTATTATTGTTATGTATTAAAATGGTTGCATATTAACATATCTTGTTGAATTACTTATTCTGTTGGCCTTATGCCATAACTGTTACTGGCATGATGTTAATATACTAACTGTTCTGTTATTTATTGTTGTGATTCACATAATATGCATTTAAATGTAATGGGGTTATTTCCTCTGTTCCGGCATGCTGTTATTCCTAACACTGGTTTTGTTCATAACTAACCTATACATATTTCTCTACACCGATCACCACAGCATGATATGGTTGTCCTTTTCCTGCTGATTTGCCTACCCTACCTCAGCTGGCAGTAGCACCAGGTGCTGGCATGTCTGGGACCTACACCTGAGCTGCTCTCTCCACTGGCCCTGCACCACCATCAGATGGTACCGCCTCAGGGGACAGAGGCAGAGGGACAGTAGTCACCCAATAGCAACTACTGGCCATGGTGCACAAAATGGTTCATAGGAGCTATGAATATTGCCTGCATCAGATTGAGGGCACACTGGACAATCTGGTGGGGCAGACTGGCCTGGCACCCAGCCACCAGCAGATCTACCTTCAGGGCAGTGAAGGAGCAGTGTTGACCCCCATGGGTTATCAGTCACGCTGCTGCCATATGGAGGCACGTTCATCTCTGATTCCACAACACCCTCCTCATCCAAGGTATTTACTCCCCTTATGTGTCTCATGACACCCCTGTCTGCTGTTTTGTCTGTCTTGTCTGTCTGCAATTGCTACCCAACTTACCTTCCCACACATACCTATACCCTTTCCCCAACATTCCACTCTCTCCTTATAAAAATAAAATTGGGCACCCGTCCCACACACGTGTCTACTGAACACAAATAATTTGGTCTGTTTGTCTTGACAACACATTTATGTTGTCCTCACCTCTCTCTCTGTGGTTTGAACATCCAAATTCTTTCACAAAATTTGTCAAAATGCACAACTGTTGCTGTACAAGAAATGGATAGCTATGGTTCTTTCCTACACCCTTCCTGCACATCTATACCTGCCTTTCACTATGTTTTTCCCCTGCTTGCCTCCATTTCACTGCTATCTTAACACCCCATTTTTCTTTTCTTTTTAATTTTTTAGAGTGTGTTTGCACAGAGCTAAGCAAAGAGCCATAATGAACAGCACCGCACAAATCCACTTAAATGAGTTTTAATGTGCCTTAATGATCTTATATGCTTGTTAGGTACATGTACAAAATAACAAATGCTGCCATCTTTTGAAGCCAGACTGCTGTCAACTACAGACTTCTGCACTAATCCACTATACCACACAGACCTTGACGAAAACAGATGTTTCCAGCAAAACATACTGATTGTCACTGACAGACTGAAATTAAACCTAATGGGAAAAATGGGAGAGTACCTTGGACTCTAATGCAAAATTCACCAGTAGATAGCAAAATAAATAATAATGGCAGTACATGAGTCCTGGGATAGCAAATAAATGTTCCCTTTTATCTGCAACATCTTTAAACACACCTGCTAAGGCATCAGTGGCACAGTATATATGTTCAGCTGTGATCCTGCTGCAGAACAACCGCCTTTGAAAGCCATGCATATACTGATGGATGCAGACAACATGTGTCACAGCCTATATTTCTTCACATATATCTGGCAAATACAGCTGCTGTAGGACTGACTCAGTAGCTCAGTCTGTTAAATGTCTTGCATACAGTATAGTTTGCCACATGCAGTCCTAGTTTTGAATTCAGTGTGTTGTACTTATTGTTGTGAAGACAGCAAGTAATGACTGAGTCATGCAATTTTAATCTGCATAGGTTACTGCTACTGAATTATCTGCTACCCAGTTTTGCAAGTCAAAGGCCTGCAGGTAGAGACACACTGCACATATTCAGGTAGCCTAACTATATCTCGCCTACTACTCTGCTATTGGCATTGTTGCATAACAAATGTACTTTAAGCACATGCCTCAAATGGACTTTAAAGGGCACACTTTCCATGGCTCCGCTGTAATGACAGTGCTGACAGTGCTGACAAAGTTACATGTACAACTTGCTGGTCTCCAAAGTGTTCACAATTCCCCCTTTGTGTCCTAGGCTGCAGCTGCTGCTGCAGCCTGTAGCATACACAGTTGATTGCTAAGGTAGCTGCTACAGACCAACCATACCTCAGCCCCCTATAACAAGGGATCTGGACACAACCATACATACGGGGGTGCAAAGGCTCAGAGATAGGAACATGTTTCACAATTTGCCCCTGCAAAGGTAGTAAGTTTTTAGAATAGCAGCTAGTGCATTAGCAAGCATATTCTGATGGGTAAAAAGTGTAACACTCACATGTTTCTCTTCCCTTACTGACCTCAACCCACAATGTTGGCAAGTGAACTGCCAGGTGACCACAATGTCATGGGATACTGACTAAACATATGAGGCAAAACTGTGGACATACTTCATACATCTCTACTGTGGTCAGTATTTGTGCTTACCCTCTGTGATGCTGTATCTCCACACCTCAGTAGTGTCCATCTCAAAAACTAAGAAAGGGGCCAAGGCCTACGTGAAGGTCTCATATATTGCACTGTGGTGCCATATCATTGGCTAATGATAGTGCAATTCAGCTGTTTTAGATGCAATTATCAGTTCTGAGCCACAGATTGGTGCAGAGGCAATTACCTGTTAATGAACATTACCAAAAAAGGGAAGCAACTGCTTATGGGGAATGGGTCTGTATGTGGTTTTATTCACACAGACAGCATATGTGCAAAGCATTGTCAGAGGAACACTTCAAAAAAAAGGAATACATCACTCTACCAGTTGTGTACTAGATTTCCCCATAAAATGGGATGCAGATGGCAGGATGGAGGTATGGGGAATAGGGATTACAACAGTAGGCTTGTATTAGATCTATAATATTGACATGTCAGTGATATTCTGCTGTCCAACACCTACAGACATGACTCTCAACTCTCCCTGCTTTGAATCACATCTCTGCTCTCTCCCTGTTAATGCCTTCTACAATGGTCATCTGTCATAGTAAAGATAGTGGATTACACGTAAGACATAGTGACAATAAGTAAAGGTGTACACTCCTGTAACATCAAGTAATGTACTGTAATTCACCTCCTCTCAGTCTGTCAATGTCACACATAAATAGTACAAACATTGTAAATGTGTCCCTGAATGTCCCTGATGTACTCTGGCTAAGTCCCTGTTTTGTGGACATTCGTTCCTGTCTGGTTGAGAGCTATGAATAGCATACCTCTCAACCTCCTACAGAGAGAAATCAGGACAAAGTCATAATTAACTCATTCCCTCCAGTATAGATCTTTTGAGCATGCAACTTTAACTCAAGTGGGTGTGGTGTGACCATTTAAAAAAATGAAGTTATCACCTTACATTTCTAACAAATACTCATTGACAGAGATCAAATATCAATAGGTTCATAGGATCATAGGTAGGTACTAGGCTATTGGCCCTTGGGCCTATATAAGCCTAGCCAAAAAAGTTCCCTGGCTTTCACCACTCAAGAAAATTATTTTCCTGTGCCCCTGTTGAGCAGAGCCACAGAAGTGATCCCTGGGGTGAATTTCCTATTTCCCATCCAGTTGTCAAGATTTTTCTTAAAGAGGGCTAATAAGGAGCTTTGTTTGACATGAATGGGTAGTCTGTTTCAGAGCATGGGAAGTCTCTGGGACATGATTCTATCCCTCCAGCATGGTCTGTTTATTGTGGTGACAAGGTTTAGGTCCCTGCAGCATGTGGCTTGGAGAGATTAGGATTTCTTTAAGTGTAGCATGTCCTACAGATCTGGATTTGACATGGCTTTGTATGTTAGGCATAGTTCACCTCTGAGTAGGTGATATGAGATGGAGTAGGTTTTTTGAGACGGTCTGCTTATGGCATCTGTTTGAGGCCAGTAATACTCTGAGTGAGGTATTTCTATGGTCTTTCTAGTTGTTGCAGATATCTTGCAAGGTACATGCCAAATGGGGTGTTGTACTCTATAATGGGCCTGTTGAGGGATGAGAAGAGAGGAACAATGACCTCTTTTTTTCTGGAGGAGAAACCCTTTGTGATGAGGTGTGCCACGTAGAAGGATCTACTGACTACTGCGGTGATGTGATTATCAAAGAAGAGATTAGTGTCCACTTGTGCCCCAAGGTCTCTTATCACACTTTTGGTGTTTAGTAGGCTACCGCCCATGTGGTAGTTTATGGGTACACTGTTTTTCCCAAAGGGGATGACATTGCACTTCTTGGCATTGAGCTTGAGGCCATGACTTTGACACCAAGCATCAGTCTCAGTCAGGCTCCTTTGTAGAATGTCCACATCATTAGATGATTCTATTATGGCTTCTAGTTTGCAGTCATCTGCGAACATTCTTTAGCCAAAGACCCGCTGTGTTAGCCTGGACTTCTGAGAAGTAGATGCCAAACAGAAGAGGACACAGGACTGGACCCTGTGGTAATCCACTTGTTACTGGTCTGAAGTCGGATTTGTAGTCAGCTACTTTCACTATGTGGGTTCTGTCAGTGAGCCAGTTTGCCACCCATCTTGTGACATCATAGGGATTTATGCCCAGTTTAGTGAGTTTATCTATAATTCCAGAGTGAGGGATGGTGTTGAAAGCCATGGCAAGGTCAAGATAGGCTGTGTGCACCACCTTACCCTTGTCCATGGCTCTAGTGATTGCTTCAAAGAAGTCAGTCAGGTTTAGGATACATGATCTACCTTTTACAAACACAAACTGAGTGGGGTCCAGAGTTTAGAGGTTACCTATGTCTTTATTTATGAGCTCCAAGATGATACGTTCCATGGCCTTGCAGACCAGGCTCATCAGGCTAATGGGGCGGTAATTCCTGGGGTCCATGTTGGCACTCCCTTTGTGTTGTGGGATAACCGCCACTGTGTGCCAAGCACCTGCTTCTTTCTGCTCCATCGAAGGTCTCCGTCATTTGCTCTTTCGACTGGCTGAAGGGGCTGTCGCATGATTGACTGCCAGTATGAGAGGAGCTGGTAGATTGGGAAGGGCCAACAGAAAAGTTGAAGACTCAACAATAGGTTGTTTAGGTCTGACCCCTCCCTGTTCAGCTGCTGTGGGTAAAATACAAATCTCTGCTGCTACTGTTGCTGTGTTACCTTCATTGTTGACCTGTACCTGTTATCCCAAGTGGTTGTTAGATCTGTACAAGTAGACCAGTAGCCCACTATAGATCTTTGCAAGTAGCCCAGTAGCACACTATATATAGCCCACTATATTCCCTTGTATACATGCGGCAGGTCCATACCTATGCTACCATATTGTAGTACCCCTTACAAGTGGTGTATAGGAGGTGTTGCAAATGCAGCAGTTGACAGACCTCTAGTTCACTGCTGACTCTGTCTGATGCATGTAGTGCACAGACAATATATGGTGAGGTACAGGTTGTATGGTTTGGCTGGCATCATTTTTATGAATATGTATGCGAGTCAAAGTAAGATGCCAGTCCCTAGGGCTCTAGGGTGTCAGTGCATGTCCTATGCATTGTCTCTTGGCCAAGGCCAGGGCATAATGGGCACATCTAAGTTTGCCTAAGGGACAGCCTCAGGGGGTTACTCCTCCGAGTCCCCCAAGGGTGTGGCTGTGGTGACCTAAGCAGTGGTGGAGGACTGTGCATCACTTCCCTTTGCTGATCTTGCTGCAGCTGTTTCTGCAGGATCATATTGTGTTGTATGGCATATACTGTGAACATCTGTGCTCATGTGGCTGAAGAGTGCTACTGGGCTTCACCAGATATACTGAGGTATCAGAACTGTGACTTCAACAGCCCAAACACATGCTCTGTGATGCTCCTAGTTTGTGCATCTGCCTCATTATGGCATTCTTTGGTGGGTGGGTGTGCATTTCTGATAGGTGTCATCATCCATGGTTCCCGTGCATAGCCAGCATCCCCAAGTAAATGGCCATGTGGGATGTCCTCCCTAGCAAACATCTGGTACAGCTGTGATGTGTGCCAGATATGGAAGTTGTGATACATGCTAGGGCTGCCAGCACACACATTCATGATAATGCCCTGGGCATTGCACATGACCTGCCAGTTGATGGAGTGGTACCCCTTCTGGTTGATGTTGATTCTATCCTCTTCACCGGGTGGTGCCTTCATGTTTAAATGAGTGTAATCTATGGCACCCAGTACCTCAAGGTAGTATGCTACATATAGAGGAGTTGCATAATGCTGGCCCTTATCTCAAGGGTGTGAGGAAAATAAATGTGCTTACTGGAATGTGGTAGCATGGCATTCAGAAAGTTGTGGAGTACTCTGGAAGCAGATGCCTGTGAGATCCCCATTATGTCCCCATTTGGTCTTTGGAAAGTACCTGTACTAGTATCCTAAGGGATACACAAACCTTTGTTTCCACTGGGATGTTTTCCCTCTGTTGGCTCTGGGTCTTAGTTGAGGTCGGCAGAGCTCAGTGAGTTCTTGCAGTATGTCCCTGTATACCCTGTAGAGCTCTATAATTTCCATCTCATGTAGCTCCTGGTAGGTTACCCCGGGCCTGAACACTCTTCTCCTTCTCAGTATGGGTCTATTGTCAGCAGCAGCAGCGGCACTGATGTTAGTATCCAGTGCATAAGATGTAGCAGACCTGTGGCAGCCCCCTGGTATTCTCTCAGTTAAAATTCCCAAGCCTGTACTCCAATGGTGCAGAGTATGGGGGAAAAATCAGACTGTACAGTGTACGCAACCTTTAATGTACTCTGCTGTAGGTGTAGCGTGTGTGGTTGGCTACCTATGATGCATTCCAGCTGCCATGTACATCATTAAGGGGTTTAATGGCCCTAGTTTAAGTGAAACATGGCTCATCAGTAATTAATGTATCATTGGCTTTCTCAGCCAATTTTTTTTTTTTTGACAGCCTTCCTTGCTTAGCACTGCAGCGTGCTGTGCAACCCTCACCACAAAGATAAACAAAGCTTAGCAGTCTGTAGACACACCCCCATGGAAGGTTATGCTCAGAACAGCAGTGCGCCATGCAAACATGTGCCCAGAAGGTAAACAAAGCTTAGCAGTCACTGGACTGCTAAGCAGAGGGCTGCTCCATGCAAACAGGCACTACTGAGCTCCAATGAGCTCAAAGGTTTATGGATTCACCCCCTTTTGATGTCGGCTATCTCTTCTGCTCATTTGCATACAGATCCGTACACAGTACCCAGAAACTACACAGTTTCAGGGCCTGCCTCATTAACAACCACAGCAGTCTAACATTGTACATACCCCACACAGGGTCCTATGATGCATTACTGTTACATACTCACAAATTCTGTTTTTTACAATATTTTTTTTTTCAAATATATTTTTATTGAATTTTACAAACTTTTCAAACATACAAAGGAAAAACTGTAAGTCATTACAGGAAACAATAAAGTATACATACAGATATATATATATATATATATATATATATATATATATATATATATATATATATTTAAAACATTTTTTTTTATTTATGCATTTTACATTTGTTGACCGGGCCAGTCTAACTGGATAAGTCCATTTTCAGTAGAGGCCCAGGGAGATAAGCTCCAAGACAGAATTTAGTAACAAAAAATGCTACTGCAATATATTAACAAAGGATGGCAACTTATTACATAACTATCTAACAAACGTATCACATATATAAAGAAAATCTCAACAAGACAAGGTCAGGTAAATAAAGAAACTAAATAAAAATCTAAAATTAAGAAAATATCAACAGGACAAGGTCAGTTAAACTTAGCAAGCCTAAAGTTGTCTATATTATCAAGGAAGATAGGAGTTAGTACTGAGAGATTAGCAGGTAAACAGAACCCAGTAAATAAGAGAAAGTTAATCAGGTTTAGAACAGGGGCATAATCAGTGTGTTCTAACGTAAAGTTTCAGTTTATTTTTGAAAAGTGATAAAGAGGACAGTGATGCAAGTCCACTGGGAAGTAGGTTCAAGGATTTCCCAGCAGTATTAGAGAATAGAGAGTCACTGGCCATGTTGTTGGATTTACATATACCGACAAGTAGTTTATTTGATGAATGTAAGGTATTAAGATTGTTATAGGGGGTAATGAGGGTAGAAAGTACAGAAGTATTGGTAGGTTGATATTGGATCTTGTGGGCATTGGTCAGTTGGTGAGATTTAAGCTGATTTTGTAGCTCAAGCCATCCTATCTGTTTTAGATTAGTGCAATGGTGAGTTCTTAAATGATTTCCAGTAGCATATTTGGCAATGTTGTTATAGGAGATTGCCATTTTGTGGAGGTTATTTTTTGATAGATTAGTATATATAGGTGAGGCATAGAGGAATGTAGAGATTAGATGAGTGTGGGTGATAGTTGTTCTAGCTGCTGGAGTAAGGAATGGTTTGATCCTATAGAGAGAGCCAAGTTTTTTATTTACAGTTTTTATTGTATTGTTGATATGGGTGTCAAAGTTGCGATTGTTGCCTATAGTTATTCCAAAAAGTTTGGTAGTAGGGTCAGGAGATATTAGAGTACCATTATTAGATATGACTGTGAACTCTACTGGAGAAGACTTATGTAAAGAGCAAGAGTTTAGTTTTTTGGGGGTTCAGAAGGAGGGAGCGTTGTGTAAACCATTGTTCTACTGTATTAAACACTTTTTGGGTTAGGGACTGCAGTTCAGATGAAGATGTGGCTGAGCATATTAGTGTGGAATCATCTGCATATTGTATACAAGTAGCCTGAGGAATTACTAAGTGAAGATCATCAATGAAAATTGAAAATAGGAGAGGTCCCAGTATGGAGCCTCGAGGGACACCAAGGGTAATCGGGAGGTGGGTAGACAGATTATTATCCCATAGCACTGCCTGTTGTCTATTTTCTAAGTAAGATTGGAACCATTTTATAGCCAGTGCATCTAGTAAAAGGGATTTGAGGATATTTATAAATATCTTGTGGTTAACCATATCAAATGCTTTTGAAAGATCAATAAAGAGTGCAGAGGAAAGCATGTTGTTGTTACGTTTTTTGTTAATGCAGTCAGTAAAGGATAAGAGGGCAGTGGTAGTACTGTGGAATGGCCTAAATCCATGATGACTCTTGGAAAGTAGGTTATTTTGGATTACATGGTCAAGTAGTTGACTATGGACGCATCTTTCCAAAATTTTTGCCAAAGGGGAGAGTAAGGCTATTGGTCAGTAGTTAGAAAATTCATTAGAGTTGCCACCTTTATGTAGGGGGATAATGTGGGAGATTTTCCAGATAGTAGGGATTTGTCCTTCACTTATGGTTCTGTTAATCAGGATGGAAATGGGATAGGCTATGGCTTTGGCAGCTTTTTGCAGATATTCTGCAGTTAGTTGGTCAGCTGAGGGAGTGGATGGTTTAAGTTTTTGGATTAAGGTGAGAATTTGTAATGTAAGGACTGGCTGCAAGAAAAAAGGAGGGAGTGGGCTAGTATTAGAGGTTGTGAGAGTTGAGCTATCAGGTGATAGCTGATTTGCAAGTGTTTGAATGGCCTCTGTGAAAAAGGTATTGACGGTATTGGCAGTTTGCATAGGATTCTCATGGTCAGAGCTTTGGGGGGTTGATGTAATGGATTAACCTGGGTGGAGTAGTTTGTTAATGGCTGCCCAAAACCTTTATGGTTTCTTTTGGTGAGTTTGCTGGAGTTGTAAGTAAAAGTTTCTTTTGTCTGACAGTATAGCTTTCTTTGTGTTTTTGCTCAGCTGTCTAAATTTTTGTTGATCTGCAGGATTTTTAGTGGTACGCCATTTGGCCCAGAATTTATTTCTAAGTAAGATTTTTTGCTTGGTTTCTCTAGAAGGCCATGGAGCAGGCTTAGTCCTAATTTGGATAGATTGAGTTGGTGCATGGTGGTCAAGAATGACTGGGATTTTAGAATTAAAGTATCTTACGGCTTCCTCAAGAGGGAGGTATTTTGTGGGAGACCAATCACATGCCTTAAGTTCTCTTTGGAAGAGATCAGGGTTAAAGGTTTTATTGGTTTGAGTTGTCTTGAAAGTGGCTGGGGAGGGTATATTGGTCTTATGCCTGATAATATAGGTGAGTGAGTGATCAGTTACGTCATCCCGGAGGGTCCCTACTTCATATGCTTGGAGATGATTGTTTATGAGTATCCAATCTAAGGTACTTTGTTTCTTACTGGGTTTGTTTATTCTAGTAGGCGAGGTGATGGTTTGAGAGAAACCATATAGGTTGATATGGGTAGGAGGGTGTTCCATGCTACAAGACTTCCAATCAATATTAAAGTCACCTAGGACTATAGTTTCCTGTGGGAAGTTTTGAGATAGGCAGTAACCGATATCTTCTAGGGTGTTGTTGTTATTGCCAGGAGGAAGATAAATACAGATGATATATATGGATTTGCTTGTATTGAGCTGAAGTTTAGAAATTAGGATTTCAGCGTTAGTGTTTTGAGGTAGTTTGTACTCAGATACAGTGACTTGAAATTCTGCTTTATATAAGATAGCTACCCACCTCCCTTTCTAGCTATACAGCCTTGTCTTATGATATTATATCCGGATGGGATGACTTCATTGTCTTTAGTCACGGGTTTTAAGCAAGTTTCTGTCAAACATAGAATGTCAAAGGAGTGTACTTCCAAGAGAGCATGGAGGTGTGCAACTTTGTTATTTATACTATGTATATTGAGGTGTGCTATAAAGAGTGAGTTAGGAGGTTTGGTAAGGGTGAGTTTTGTTGAGGGATTGAGGTTTTGGGGTTGTGTGGTAGGAGTATTTGTTGGGGCTGGATTTGGGTGAATATCTCCATTTTTTAATGAGTGGACTTGTATTCCATATCTAGGATTTGGGAATTTACTGAATAGGTTTGGAGACTTCCTAGCTTTTAGATAGGTACACCTAATATGGGTTAATCTATAATATTTTGCTAGTAGGTAGTTGTGTGTAGAAGTTATGTTTGCATGGTTACTGGAGACAATTAGTGATGGCATAGCAGTTTGCTTATAGGGGTAGTGAAATTGTAGATGTAATGGGTGTATGTAGGAGGTAAGGAGGTAGACTGCTGTAAGAGAGGGTAGATGTATGACTAAAAGTAGCAGCTTTAAATAAGCTGGGGTAGGTAGTTTAGACACTGGGATGATTTAACTGTGAGGTGGAATGTAAGAGTAATAAGTGTGTATGGAGAAAGGTGAGGGGGTTATGGGGAAGTGGTACGGAGTAGTTAGAGAAGGAGGGAATAGTTGTAGTAGCCTTTTATAGTTGATCCTTGTGGGTGGTTCACTAGGAATAGTGAGTGGTTATCTGATGATTGGATACTCAGGGAAAGAGTGTGTGGTTATATAGTATATGACTAGGAGCACTGGGGTGGGTGAGAATTGGGGGTAGGGTATGGGGATCTGAGTGAGCCTGCAGGGCGAATGGAGCGGGTAGAGACAAGTGAAGGAGCAGCTCAAGAAAAACAATCAGCAAAACGTGGACTACTGAGTTAGTACAAAAACTATGCATTTATAAAACAGCAGTTATCTTACAGGGAACTTACATCTTAGAGAATAATATAAGCAGTAAAGACCACCGATAACCTATTACAGTCAAAGTCTAGAGATACAAATGGAAAATGGCTTGGAAGGAGGAGTATATGACTGTCTTAAGAAGAAAGAAAAGTAGTAAGAAGGGTATATCCATATAAAACAACTATTTAAACCGTGTACAACTATTTATTTCTTATTTACAACATATTTACACCATGGATGCCAAAGGATAACAAAATAATATAACAAAATACTTTGTAAAATCAAAAGTTACAGTGTGATGATAACAATGTCTAATGATTATAGGGCCAGATATGATACCGATGGAGGATTTCCTGGAATGTAATGTTAGTGACCCCCATTTTGGAATATTATTTAGTTTGGATTAGGTCAAAAAGGCTACACCAGTAATTCTGAAAATATTCTTTTTTCTTTTTGTCATTATTGCATAACTTATGTGCAGATATATAGTTGATTGCCATTGATGTAAAGTTTTCCCAAGCTATTGCTGAGGCATTGACCCAATTCTTGGCTATAAAATATTTGAGAATAGTGCAGGCCATAACACAGATGTGGCAATGGATACCCTTAAGAGATTTAGGAATTATATTTAGAATCATGGTTTGCCAAGAAAATGTGTTTTTTTCGTATCCCATTTTTTCCAACTGAGTTCTGAGAGAACACCAAAGTTTGTAAATATTCTTACAGCTCCAAAAGATGTGAAGTATATTTACATGTGGGAGGGAACAGAATGGACAGGTAAGGTTTTTACTGTATCTGAATTTCAGTAAGACTGCTGAGGTATAGTAGGAATTGCTGTTTATCATAAGTTGAGTGTAAATTAGGTTTTTGAAGGGAGTTAGATTCAGGGTATTATTGATTGCTTTGCACTTAGACTCCATAGAGATTTCTCCTTGTATGCTCTCCCAATATTTGGAAAATAGAAGTGAATGATTATATTAAATGCATGACACAAGTTTATAGGTTTACAAAATCATTTTGTTCTGTAGGGAAAGTGATTTAATGATAGATTGTGATACTGTAATGTCTTGCTCCTTCACTCTATAGCAAGAGAATTTTTGTTTCACAAGTGAGCTAATTTGTCTTAAGATAGGATCATATTTGTTAGTAGCACCAAATAAGGCTTTGACCTCGACAACATTTTTAGAGTTATAAAAGTGCCAAACTATGGCTTTCTTAATAATAGGGAAGTTTGTTAGACTGATCATTTTATTATTGATTTTTAAATTAGGGTTTAGGTGAATAGGTTGGAGAATGGGAACAGTACTGTGTAAATTTAAGGAGGTCATCAGAGTTTGAAAGATGCAAATTTTGTTCTTTAGTGTAGGCAAGATCTTGAACTTGTAGTCACCATCAAGTGCAAAAAAGGGACAGCATATGGATTGAATTTTAATTAATATATATATAGTTGCACCAGATTTTGATCCAGGTTGGGTACCAAGATTCTGCAGAGGGATCATAGCAGGCTATTTGAATTAGATGGCGAGCATTAATGATGTGGTAATATAAACTAAAGCCCGGGAGACTTAAACTGGCTTTGGTCTTTGGGGTAATTAGTTTCCTGTATGATATTCTGGTTGATTTAGGGAACCATAAAAACTTTGAGATTGTGCTTTTCATTTTTCTGAAAAAAAAAATTCGGAACATTTAAGAAGATGGAGTTAAGATGAAAAAGGATTTTAGGCAAAATATTCATTTTAATGATAGTGGATTTTGATAGCAAAGAAAGATTGATGTTTTCCATCTAATTAGATCATTATTTATCTGATCTCAGACTCTATATAGGTTTGGTTTTATTAGTTCTTGGTGAGGGTGTGTGAAATTTATTTCTAGGTATTTGAGTATATATTTGAGAGGAATGTCAGATAGGGGGAAGTAATATTTTAAATTATTTGCAGGGTTTAATGGAAAAGTAAATGATTTTTTCAGGGTTTAATTTATCATTAACAGCCTTAGCAAAAAGATTAATAGAATTTCATATTTTATGAAGAAAGGTGTTGGGAAGCTCAAAATAGATGTTTAGGTCATCTGCAAATACAAAATAATTTATATCAAAGTTAAAGACTTTTGGGATATGGTGATAATTCTTTTGTTTAACCCAGAGAAGGAAAGGTTTGAGATATAAATTGAAAAGATAAGGTGAAAGTGGGCAGCCCTGCCTAGTGCCATTGGTAATTTTAATAGGGTGTGATAAAGTTTTATTTATATACAGATAAGTAGAGACATTGTTATAAAGCATCTTAATAGTGTTGATAATAAGATCGGGAAAGTTAAAGCATTTCATGCTTAGGTAAAGGAAGTTTAGATCAATGTTATCAAAGGCTTTGGTAGCATGAGTGCATAACGCAGGTGGTTATCACTTTGTAGAAACAGCATTAATGTGTTCAAAGTAAAAGTACTGTCACACAGCTGCCTCTGTTTCATAAATCCCAACTGTTCAGAAGAAATGACTGTAGCTATAACTTTCTGAAATTTATTAGCAAAAATGGTAGATAAGATTTTGATGTCAATGTTAATAAGGTCAATGGGCCTATAGCAGAGAGGGTTGGACTTGTCAGAGTTCAGTTTTGGGATGAATATTGTTTTCGAATTGTTCATATACGTTATCAGTAATCTCTTTAGAGATGATGTAATTATACATGGCAAGGAGAGTTTTAGAAAGGTGACTAAAAGTTTTATAAAATTCTCCTGTAAAACCATTAGGTCCTGGCGTCTTATTTTGTTTAAGTTTTTAATAGCTAGCATTATTTTATACAGTGTTATGTGGCTGTTTAGAAGGGTGTTTTTTGTGGAGGATAATTTTGGAACAGATAGCTCATTTAAGAATTTTTTGTGCATTTCATTTGGGGTCTGGTTTTTGGGATTATAGATTTCAGTGAAGATATTTACAAAAGAGTTAACAATATCTTCATTACTGTATAGGTTTTTCCCTTTGTATTTTATTTCATTAATATATGTTGGTCCCTCTTTGATGTTTATGAGTCTAGCTAGTGTTCTGGAGGGGGTTTGGGCCCATTCCAAATATATGTGAAGGAGTTTGAGTTCTACCAAGGATTGATTTTGTAAGTGAAAGGAGTACATTTTTTTTTTTGTATCTCATGTAGTTTCTTTTCCAGTTCAGGAGAAAAATCCTTTTGTAATTGTGCATCAGTCATCTTTTGCTCATTGTTGAGGTTATTGATGTACAATTTCTCTTTTTTTTATAATAAGATGATTTTTGTATGAGGTTTTTACAATATTTTTATATTTTTTCCATAACAGCATGTTTGTACACTGTGGTGTACTGTGCAAACATACCCAGGGTAATAAAAAAAAATATTTTCCATTATTTTCCATAACATTTTGGATACAGAGTGGTTAGTTTTGCACATATCTGTGTCATCCGTGCTATTTCTGCCACTGCAAGTACACATTTACAGCCTCTGGTGTCATTTTTACATCCTGTACATGGAATTTTTCCATGTACATTATGGACACCAACACGGGTTTTGCATAACTGCCTATCTGCTTGCTGGATCACTCTACCTGCCTCATTTGCATGCTATGGATACCAACACGGGGTCTGCACAACTGACTATCTGCTTGCTGGATCACTCTACCTGCCTCATTTGCATAATTTTCACCTGCTTATGAGATGATTTGCATGCCATGGACACTTCTGTGTTTGCATGCTCGTGCACGCCCCTCAGCTCCATTTATTGGATCACACATCTGCTTACTTTTGTGTAAGCACTATGCCACTATGCCTACATGGCAAATACGTCCTTGTAGGCTTTATTGAATTCCCCCCATAGAATACTTTTAATGTAAATGAGATGCTTCTTGTAAATTGTAGAAAGTAACTGAATAAACCCAAAGGAAATGCAAACGTATATTGCATTAAATGAAGCAGTCTAAGGAGAAATCATCTTAGACCTTTGTAGGACTTAGGATGCATTTCACATATTAATCTATTGTAAAAGCAACAACTCCATTAACTTGTTAGCTTGACTAAATTGAAAGCCCATGTAATTGACGCATTTACTGATTTACACCTATTGTTGTTTGAGGAACTTAATGTTCTTTTCCAAATTTTTCAAAATGCCATCATGAAAGAAATCTATGCCAGCCAAACCTAATTATTCTTGGGGGTTACAACTTCAGCCTTTAAACCTCCACAAACATAGACATCATTCACACCTTTACCAATCAAGAACTTGCTTGCATAGTAAAAGAAGTTATGTGACCAGCTATGAAATTAGCAATCAATAGCTCATAGACCTAGTAATCACCAGTAATCCAAATATAGTATCAAAATATCCCATCCTTCAACCATTTATTACCAACATTGCCCAATCAGTTATGTCTTAAAAATGACAATCAAATATTTTCCTACAAAACTCTTTGATTCCAAAAAGGCACACACATATGCACACTTAAAGACTCTTAAAAAACAAACTCTGAAAATGTACACAAAATGAACTCGCCCAAATGACTGAGACTGATTACTGCATGAACTGATTTGAAAACTTTTAGCAACATCACTTTCTAACACTCTACTCAGCTTACAAAATATTTCTTAATGTCTTTAAACTCCTTAAATTATAATATAACCAATGGGTCACCAAGAAACTCAAGGCCAAGTACAAATTATGACAAAAAGAGTGAGGTCTTTGAATCCATCCATTTGAAAAAAGAGAATAATTTACTCTCCTTAGGAATCCTGCTAACAAAGCAACAGATGATATTAATGCAGATTAATAAATGCTTAGCAAACGTCACTCCAAAACAACATAACACTTCTGGAGCTTTATTAAGCAACATAACTTGAAAAAAACTCCACAAAAACCCACTAAACAATGACAATATCTATAGCTTCATGGTGTTTATCCTGACTTGACTTCCTAATGAACTTGTCCTCACAATCCCCCCTACAACCAATGATCCAAAACATCAGCAATAATGTAGCAGCTCCCACTATAGTCTACCCATTTTCTATTTCAAAGTAATACAATTCAAGAATGTTATTACTCTTTTATACAAAACATTTAATTATTACTCCATAAAATATGATGATCTACACATCTGGTTTATCTCACTTTGCAATTAATTTTTGTTCTCCAGTCTGTATCACATCTCTAAAACTAAACACCCCCCCCAAATATCTAAACCATCCAAAGCCAGTGATTTCCATCCAATTTCTATATTATCAACAAGCTGAAAAATCTTTGAAAATATCCAGTTTATGGAGTATATATCCAAACTATTCCCTCTCAGCAGCAACAGCATGACTTCTGGGTGGTAGAAACACTATGAGTGCCCTTTTCATGTTTACCTACTATATAGTACAAACATAGGTAAGGGTCTTCATCACAAAGATTAGCCAGTAGACCAAACAACTAGACTGTTATTCACATGAATGAAGAAAACCAGTAACCATAGCTCTAGAAGAAGTATTAAGAGTCATATACACACACTACAAACAATGAGTAGTGAGCTGTGCAATAGCAGAAACTACATTAATTAAAGCAGACTTTTGTCATAAAAAAAAATGGTATATAAAATATTCCTTATACTTTTGCAATCTTTCAGATTAACTTTAATATATTAACCTGAGTATTTTGAAATTCTAAAACTTAAAAGGTACAGAAGTGTACACATTTTCCATAATTATCAATTATTTTCCATCCTTAATAGAAAGAGTAGGATTGGAATTAATTAAGTGCTTAACAGCAGAGGAGTTAACTAAGGCTATAGCTGCTGGATCAGGTTTAGGAATAATGTATACAAATTTAAAAGACTGAGGTGCATTATATATCCTATCTGCCTTTTATGGACAGGTGGTTCACTTTCAGAAAAATTACAGGCAGTAAGACACACTTCCTCTAAATCAAACAGGAGAGGAGGACTGGATGTAAGTTCTGGAAAATCCTTCTGTAACAACTCATATTATTTTTTGCGGGTAATGAGAAACTTTAGTGATCTCCCACTGAAAACACTGGGACATTATAGCAGCAATCTGAGAAAGAGAGAAATCCCCACAGGGAGTATCAGAAAGTGAACTCTCCCCTAGTCTGAATCAGAAATATGAGGAAAAAACCCTGAATCTATCTCTGCACCTTCCTGTTCAGATTTGAAATCACTTCAGGAAAAAAGGCACCCCTTTTTCTTTTGCCAGAAATAACTTTACAAGAACAATATCCTGAATCCAACCCTATGCAAGTCCAAGTAAAGTACTCCTTTCCAAATAAATTTGAGGAGGAGAAGATACATGCTTGGTTTTCTGTTCCTTTTTGACAGGACAAATGGGGCCAGCTGTGTTATTAATAGCAGCCACTGCTTCCACAGGGAAGGGCTCAGGATTCTGACACAACAGGGAAACCTTTGTTGTTCCCTCATCCAGACCTGACAAGAATGGCTCTCCCTTGCCTACTGGGGGAGCTCCAACAGTCACAGAGGACATGTCTAACCCCTGGTGCATAGTGGTTGTAGGTGCTACACTAGAGGGATCCAGGGTAAAAGATGAATGATCTGAGGTGTAACAAATGGCCACAGAAGAGCCACCCACCTGCAGCTTAGGTAAAGGCTATTTGATTAAGTTTTTCCTTTTGTGGCTGAAAAAAAGACTGACCATGGGACTCACAATCTGTTCCTTGGTCAAGCCAAAAATTGTGCCTCTATCCTGGGAAAAACAAGCAATGAATGACACTAAAACTACCAGTCCACAAAAGTTACTTTGTTGACAGAATAAAATAGACTGAAAAGCATTTTCAAACACTAGGATAGACCCTCAATGGAAAAAAAACCAAACTAACCTATAGAAAGTATTTTACCGGTTAGTTAATTCTACTTTTAAACTGACAGAAGCAACAACTGCTCCATGTAAAAGTATGTTACAGTCTGGAGACAATCTGTTAAAAAAAACACTCCTATTTTTAAAATAATTTTCCTGCAGAGGAAAGTAAAAACAACAATAAACAATAAGTAAATGCAAGTTTTTTTTCCCCAAAGAGAACTTAACTGCTCAGCTAATGAAAGCACAAGCTGGCCATCAATCCTCACAAACCTCAAGTAGAGTACTTTTGACATCAGAAAAGAGTGAAAGCTTTACACTCATATTTGTCTTTTAGTCAGCTTAGCTCAAGCTGCTTGACAGTTTAGACGCATGGAAGGTAACTTGAAGCTTTGGAAGCTGGCCGGCAGTTAAATGCTTGACAGGATACAACCCATATAGCTAAGGCTACTGCAGCTAGTGATCAATATAAAGAACATTGTCAGTTAATATAATTAAAGTCATTTGATCCAAAACCCATATAGCTCAAATCACTTTCAACAAAAAGCACAATTAATCAGACCCGATTCTCTGTGTATTATATACATGCACAAAAAGCAGAAGACTGAACAAATGCTAATCCATGCTTCATGGTGCTTTTTTTATAAATAAAATGATTCATGATATTTGCTATAAGTCATGTGATTTATTCTGAGGAATTTTGCAGCACAGGAGTGGTGTGATCATTTTACATAAATCATTTTACAGTCTAAATGTAAATTCATCTTAGTTTGGAATGAACACCAGACATTTAGGGCTGGCAAGGACAAAGCTATATTATAAATCTTATTTCCAGTAATATTAATATATATATATATATATATATATATATATATATATATATATATATATATATATATATATATATATATGTGTGTGTGTGTGTGTGTGTGTGTGTGTGTGTATACGTATATGTATATGTATATATATATATATATATATATATATATATATATATATTTCTCATCTCTAACCACAATGCATCTGCAGTGGAAGTGGCAACCTTCTAACTTTGCAGAGTGAGTGTTGACAGCAAACATTCTCTTTTTTAAAGAAATCATCAAATGGTACTTCAACCATAAACAAAATGCTGACAGCACTCAGTTTATAACAATGCTCTCTTGCAGTAATACTGTCATAAAATGACAAGTTCACTAATAATAACACCAGATAAAAGGATCTGAAAAAATGAAGATCACTGGGTAATAAATACAGTAAAATGTTTCGTAAATATATATATATATATATATATATATATATATATATATATATATATATTTTTTATAAAATCTTTTTATTAACAATTTTTAATGCAATACAAAATGGTAACAAACAACGCACAACCAAAACAATGAAAGTAATATAGACTTATATGCAACAAATAACTATTTACAGATACTCCCTATGTCCAACAGGATAGATAAGTTAACAGAGATTAAGCTAGAAAGATATCAAATAACATATCCCAGTATTCAATAAAGTGTGTACTAAGTCTTTGGATGTATTTCAGATATTTGTGGGCAAGGAAGTGTTTGGTAGCAAGTCGTTTAAATCCATCCCAAGTGAGTAGAGATCTATCCTTCCAGTTAAGGGTGATATAAATATTGACAAGGGAAAAGAGCGTTATTAAAATAAGAGTCTGAAGTTTGGATAATCCTTTAGAGGGGATATGTAATATTGTGAATTTCCAGGACAAAGTCATTTTTTCATATCCCTTTTTTCCCAATTGTACCCTAAGGGAGCACCGGAGTCTATAAGAGCATTTGCAGCTTCAAAAAATATGGAGTAGGTCAACGCTGTGATTGGTACAGTGGGGACAGAGAGAAGAGGAGGAGGGTAGATTTTAGAAAGTATGGCAGGGGTGAGGTATGCATTGTTTAAGATCATAAGTTAAGTATAGTTAAGTTTTTTAAGGGGATTAAGTTTCAAGGAGAGTTGAATAGTTTGGGAGATTTGATTAGAGGTAATGGGGGGATCATGGTCTTTCCAGTAGTTTGAAAACATTTGATCATTTTGGGTTTGGATAGAAAGAATAAGTTTGTATGAATTAAAAATCATTTTATTCTTAAGTAAGAGGAGGTTCCATATGGATTTGCATGCTTTAATATCATTCAGATTTAGAGAGGTATCTTCCAAGGTACTATGACAGAGTTCAAGGAATTGTTTTTAGATGATGGTATAACGTTTGTGTAGAGACATGTGTAGTCTTATTTCGGATAATGAATTATTTCTGAGAGGAAAGAGATCTGCTATAATTAATACTCTGATAAGGGGGTATTTATCCAGGTTGATCATTTTGTTGTTCAATTTAAGGTTGGGGCTCAGGTGGAATGGTTGCAGGGTATTAAAAGCAATGGACAGTTTTAGAGATTTGAAAATCTTCTAAAGAATCGTTATTTTATGCTTAATCTTCTTCTTCTTCTTCTTCTTTCGGCTTTTCCCGGTTAGGGGTCGCCACAGCGGATCACCTTGTCCGCACATTGAATGGCAGTGGAGTTTTACGGTGTCGAGTTGCCAGCCCGGCGCCCAACCTTCCACAGAAGGCACACTCACACGCACACCTAGGGCCAATTTAGAGTGTCCAATCCACCTGCAGCATGTCTTTGGGATGTGGGAGGAAACCGGTGCACCCGGAGGAAACCCACGCGACCACAGGGAGGACATGCAGACTCCGCACAGAAGGCACCCCAGCCGAGGATCAAACCGGAGAACCTCTTGCTGTGAGGCGGCAATGCTAACCACTGCACCACCGTGGCCGCCCTGTTATTTTATGCTTAATGGTTGACAGTAATTTGAAGATTTTAAGGCTTTCTGTATTCAGAAAGGGGAGAGCTTTGGGATTTAAAGCTGAATGTTTTGATATTGTTATAGTATTTTACCCATGTAGGAGACCAGGCAGACAGATTGGGAGTATAGTCAGATATTGTTACTATATATTCATAGGTATTCATAGGTTGATACTAGGCTATCGGCCCTAAGGCCTATACAAGCCTAGCCATAATAATTCCCTGGCTATTTCTTCCCGCAATATTTACTTCCCTCCATTTTTTTAAACATTTTTAGCTCAAAGATGTATTATTCACATCATGGATTTTCAGTAGCAGCTCTGCTACAGATATTTTCAACCAGAAATTCCCCAAGAGCTCTTGATTCTCATCCACATGAAAGGATAATACAGAAACCAAGCAGAGGCTGGTGTTAACGCCTTGACTTTGTCCATATTATGATCAACTTCTCTGTTTAGAAACTGTACCCAACTGTTGTCAGACTCAGGACATACGTGGCTCATCCCTCTATGTCCAACATTTTCTTCAAAACAGTAGCAACTTTAGATGCATTAAACCAAACTGCAACAGCACTTTATTCATCTGCTTTTACTGTATTTGTGTTTCTTCCTACTTTATTACTAGGGACATTGACTACAACTCTGATCTGAGATATATAACAATAAGTATCCTTTTCTGTGCATTTAAAGTGTTTTTTTTTATTGTATCTGCTTTATTTTCTGAACAAAATATATATACTTGTTTCCCACCTTTCTAAGCTAGTATAGTCCAGTTTTCAGGTTAGTGCTGAATTCAGGGCTGTATTACAAGTCTCTGTGTTTGCCCATAATACCTTACTTGGATTGAAGGAAGTTTCTCTGTTCACCTGTGAGGGGAGCTTTGAGCAGCCTATCTGTCCCTGGAGGAGTGGTATTAGCCCAGAAATTAGTAGTTCATTGGCCATTTTGGGCTAATTTCTATCTCTTTCATTTCCCTGCTATAAAAACTGCATTTGCCCAGTTTTGCGCTCTGGGCAACGCCAGTTAGCTAGGGTATAACTATTCCCAGCTCCACAAAGTCTCTTCTTCAATTTTTCCCTTGGAACAAGACAAACTTTCAGTGTAAGCACTCAAACGATTCATTTCTCAGCCTGGCACTTGCTCAAAACTCATAGCACTTATAAACCCTAGCACTAGACCCCCTATACTGTACAGAAGGACAAGGCTCTCTATTCAGCCTTACCAGCCAATCAGTAAAACAATTCAGTGTACCTATCCAGGCATGACCAAAGGGCAGTTTCAGGTGTACTCCAGTCCAACTGATGAATCTGGACATTTTGAGGCAATGTTACAACTGCCTTATGTACACAGACAGCCCTCTCCTCCTACCACCAAACACTAATACATGCGAAAGATGCAATTATGCAGCCAAACTGGAGGCTAAGCTCTCTCAACCCAAGACTGGATCAGATAGTCAAGAGGAGAAGGGAAATACTTGCATCACACCACCAGTCTCACATAGGCCCATTAAACCATCACCGGCAAAAAACACACATAAATACATGAAAACATACTCGGAGGCTCTAAATAAAAATCTACAAAAGCAACAAAGACCTCCAAAGCAGACCTCCAAGCAACCTCCACCCCCCAACACATACCATGAAACACATACTTCACAAAACCAGTGTGCCACAGAATCGCAACCCTTAAGGCAAAATAACATACCCAACACACTAGTAATAGGTGACTCTATAGTCAGGCACACTGACGTCCCACTCACTAGGCTGAACAAGGAGAATGTTACTGTTAGCTGCCTGTCAGGTGCCAGGATCCGCCACATAACACAAGCACTCAGGTCACTCCAGAACAAGTACAAATATGACCCTGTCATTGTCCATGTTGGTGCGAATTACCTGAGCCGTACCTCCCTGGACTACATGTAAAGAGACATGGTAGAGCTCTCTGAACACGTTGGCCAGGCCAGTATGACTTTGACCCAGAGTAGCATCCTGCCCTCACCAAGAATGATACCATGGTATTAGGAAAAAATTATCAATTTCAACAATTGGCTAAGTTTCTGGTGTCATTCAAAGGGGATCCAGTATCTGTCCACCTGGGATGACATGCTCGACAAGCCACATTGGTTCTCTAGAGGCGGCTTGCACCTGTCACCCTTAGGTTTTCGAATACTGGCCAAGGCTCTTGCCAACCCCATAGTGCCTTTTTTAGGCAAGGCTCAAAAGACAAATCCACCACCGTAAATAGCACAAGTAACAAAAAATTGACGGTAATGCTACTCAGTCTCAGAAGTCTAAACCTCAAAAATGCATGCACTCGAGGCACTCCTCAGTATGGAGATAATCTATATATGTGCAGTAACAAAAACCTGGTTTAAGGCTCCAGAGAGCACCCCAGCACTACCAGGCTACAACTCATACCATACATTTCAGCCACAGAACAAGGACCAAAATACAAAAGGCGGGGGCGTATCCATATTCATCAAGGATACCCACACCTCCAGTTTAGTGGCACAGCACAATGCTTCAGAGATCATCCACATACAACTAACAATGGGCAAAACTGCAATTCAAATTGTAGCTTGCTACAGATCACCCACCATGTCCCAGGACCCCCATTCCACATTTCTGGAAACACTTGGAAACATAAAGGTCCTACCAAACACCCTAATATTGGGTGATTTCAATTATCCAAAATGAACTGGGAGAACTACTTAAATACTAACTCCCTTGCCCAACATTTCCTAGAATTTATATACTCAGCCACACAGGATCAACTGGTCAACACTCCCACCAGAGGTGACAACATATTGCACCTGGTCATCACCAACATGGGTGACTGGTATTCCACAGCAGAGGTCAACCTCTCGCTGGTTAGATATGACCATAAACAAATCACTCTTGATATCCACATTCCGACCCCACCCCAGTCAAGGAAACCACCGTGAAAAACATTTCAAAAGCAAACTTTGCGATATTTAAGACTGAGGTAGAACGTTTCAAAGCCTCCATGCTAAGGAATAATGCTGTCCAAGCTGCAAAATCCTTTATTAATGCATTCTACGGGCACTTACAACAATGCATGGATCCTGCTATCCCAAGCAAAACCAAGACTCACTCCTTCAAGAAAAGAAATCCAGTCTGGTGGACCCCTGCCATAAACAAGCTATACAACAGAAGGAGGAAACTAGCACAGAAAAGAGTAAAATCCCAAGAAGCGAAGACATCCCTGATCAGTATCAGCAAGAAACTACTATTCCCTCATAAAATCCTTCAAGGCTAGCTTCCAAAGAAAAATTGCCAAGGACTCCAAAGATAACCACAAGGCATTATTTAGCTATGTCAAGAATCTAAGCGGCAATGCTCAGATCGGCTTGAGTTAGTGCAGAATGGCACAAAATACACTGAACCGACCGATATCGCCAACATCCTGGCAGACAGGTTCAGTGCAAACCTCACCTCCTTCTCTCCCCCAAAAGGACCCATAACCATACCAGAAGAATGTAGAGCCCTTGAAATCACAGACACTCAGGTTAAAACTGCCCTCTCCAAAGCCAAAAACACAGCATCAATGGGACCGGGCGGTGTCCCAGGCTGCGTCCTACACAAGCTCAAAGATGAACTAACCCCTCAACTAAACACATTGTTCAAACTCAGCCTCTCCACAGGCTACATACCCATAGAGTGATGCACAGCAATGGCTATTCTGCTCCACAAAGCTGGAGCCACAACAAACCCCGGGAACTATCACCCTTGACTAGCTTGGTCTGCAAGGCTATGGAATGCATCATCATGGAACTCATTAACAGAGACATTGGGAACCTCCAAACACTGGACCCTACTCAGTTCAGCTTTGTTAAAGGGCAGCTCATGCCTCCTAAACCTGGTGGACTTCTTTGAGAGAGTTACCAAGGCTATAGACAAGGGAAAGGTGGTACTCACAGCCTACCTAGACCTCACAAAGGCCTTTAACACCATTCCCCATTCTGGTATTATAGACAAGATCACTAGCCTGAACATAAACCCATATGTCACAAGATGGGTTGCCAACTGGCTCATGGACAGAACCCACATGGTGAGAGTTGAGGGAGCTAGGTCCGACTCTAAACTGGTTACAAGTTGCATTCACTAGGGCTCAGTCCTAGGACCCCTCCTTTTTGACATATACTTCTCAGAGGTACAGGAAAGCACAGAAGGACTATGGCTGACCAAGTTTGTAGACGACTGCAAACTAGGGGCTATAATTGACTCTCCAGCTGACTCAGACATCCTCCTCACTGAGATGGATACCTGGTGTCAAAATCATTATACTCAAGCTAAATGCCAAAAAGTGCATCGTCATCCCCTTTGGAAAAAAATAAAGTACCCACAAACTACCACAAAGGTGGTAGTCCCCTAAATACGGAAGACATAATAAGTGATCTGGGGACCCCAGTAGATAGTAATCTCACCTTTGATAATCACATTGCCAAAGTGGTTAGAAAATCCTTCTATGTGGCCCACCTAATCACAAAAAGGTTCTCATCCAAATCAGAAGAGGTCATTGTGCCCCTTTACTTATCACTCATCAGACCCATCATAGAGTACAACACCCCATTTAAGATGCACTTTACAAGACACCTGCAACAGCTGGAAAGACCACAGAAGTACCTTACCAAGAGGATCACTGACCTCAAACAGATGCCCTATGCAGCTCGACTGAAGAAACACCAGCTGTACTCGGTTGCATACCAGCTACTCAGAGGTGATCTCTGCCTGACATAGAAGGCTATGTCCAACTCAGATTTGATGGGCATGCTCCATCTAAAGAAAACCATTTCCCCGCGAGCCACACATTCTAGAAATCTAAACCTCACCTTAACAATAAATAGGACGTGCTGGAGGGATAGATTCCTGTCCCAGAGACTTCCCATGCTTTGGAACAAGATTCCACTCTACGTTAGGCAGAGCTCCTCACTAACAATTTTCAAGAGAAACCTTGATGAGTGGATGGGAAACAGAAAGTTTACCCCAGGGATCACTTTGGTGGATCTGCTGGACAGATGCACAGGGAACTAATGTAAGGGGTGGTGAAAGCCAACACATTCTGGCTAGGCTTATAAATGCCTTTGGGCAGGTAGCCTAGTACCTACCTATGAACCTATGAATCTATGAGCATAATTCATAGGTGGATATAGGCACAAAACAAATTCATCTATACTTGGACTGATTTCACTGGAGCAGTCTGCCAAGTCATCCAGCTGGGCAATATATTCTTGTTCACTGACCTTTCAATGATTCTTCACTGCTTCATAGACCTTTTTCAAGCATGCTTTGGATGCCTTAATCAGGCCAAGACAGGGAGCCATAACCTGGTGGTCTGCTTCTGACTAGTAGGTGTCCCGGTTCCCTCTCTCTTCCATATTTATATCACCAAGAACATCACTGAAAGGGTCGCCATCACTATTCTGTGCCTGTTACATTTCCTCAAGTGCATCTTTGACTAGTTTGGAGTATGATGACATCACTGACAGAACTGCTGCATGGTTATCTCTGGGTAATTTTGTTATCCGGTCACAAGATTCCCAGATACCTCCCATGGACATCAGCTGTTCCTGTGATAAGCTCTGTAATGGTGTATTGACAATAGTCTCAATAAGTTGAATAACTCCATCCACTATATCTATGGTAGCTTCTCTTACTATCCGACATAAGGTTGTGCCTCAGCATTTAGACAGCAAGTAATACACCTCAGACATGGTGACAACACTCTTTTCAATATCTTCAATGAGCTTTCCACAGCCCTCAGCTGAAAGATGAGGAGATTTTGAAATTGCAAGACTGAATTTGGTTGCTTCCTGGGATGTCATTTTGAAGCTCTGCTCTAGCATTTCCCAAAAATGTTGCAGATGAAATACTTCTTTAGAGTCTCTTGATTCTCCATCTCATAACTGATTCAACAAGACATGTAATGAATCTATTAAATTTCACAGCAGTATGCTAAAATCGACCAAAGCTAAGCAACTTGCAGTACCAGGAGAACAAACCTCCATTTCAGATCTATAAAGTTTGATGTCAGGTAGACTTAAACGACCCCTTTGACTTTTGGGAGAGTTACTCTATTATAACTAATTCTAATTGATTTGGGGAACCATATGAATTTGGAGAAAGATGTGTGGAGAGTTTTAAAATTTTTTTTGTGAATTATTACGTTCAATGTGTTGAAAACATAGAGTAGATGAGGTAGAATGTACATTTTGAATATAGCAGCATTAGCGAGAAGTGGGAGGTGTACTTTTGCTCATCTGTTGAAATCTTGTTGGATGTTAGATCATAGTTTGAAGATATTATTTGAATAGCTTTGTTTGGGGTCTTGTTGAAAGGAAATACCGAGATACTGTAGATAATCATTAATTTTGATTTGGGGGGGGGGGGGCAGCTAGGTAGTCGGCAAAAAAGGTTCAGGGGGAAAATGGTTGATTTCTCTAAGTTTAGTTTATAATTTGAGAATTTCGAGTATATATGCAGTCTAGTATTTTTGGAAGGTCAGAATTGGGGAGGGAGTAATATAGGTTAAGGTCATCAGCAAAGGCTGAGAATGGAATTTTAGTATTGAAGAGGGTGGGAATACGATGAAAGTTTTTTTTGGGTGATTAACAGAAAAAGAGGTTCAATATAGAGGTTAAATAGGTAAGGCAACATTGGACACCCTTGTCTAGTTCCATTTTTAATGTCAATTTGAGAAGAAAGTTTGTTGTTGATTTGTAAGATAGTGTGGGTATTGGAGTATAGAGTTGTAATGAATTGTATGAAAGCTGGAGGAAAGTTGAACCTAGGGTGAGTAGATTGGAGGAATTCCATATTCAGTCTGTCAAAGACTTTAGAGGCATCAATAGCCAGAGTATAAATAGGGTTGTGGTTAGTGGTAGAAAGGGTTAAGAGACCATTAAGGAGAAGAGTGTGGTGAAAGGTTTGTCTATTCTGCGTGAACCCTGATTGTTCAGTGGAGATAATGGTAGAGAAAATAGGCTTAATTCTGTTAGCTAGGATAGAAACATAGATCTTTATGTCAAAGTTAATAAGAGAGATGGGCCTACAATTCCAAGGGTTTTTAAGATCCGAGTTGGATTTAGAGATGAAAATTGTTATGAAGGCATTTAAGTGGAAATCTTTTATTCCATTTTGTGTAATGTAGGTAAATAGGTGTAGAAGGAAAATAGATATTTTTTGAATAAAAGCTTTGTAGAATTCTGAGGGTAAAGCCATTTGGGCCTGGGGCTTTATTGGGCTTAAGCTTGTTGATAGCCATGACAATTTCTTGTTGGGTAATGGGAGATGATAGGGTGTTTTTTTGTTCAGGGCTAAGTTTAGGGAAAGCTAGTTGGTTCAAGAAAGTTTCTATATCTGGTTTATTTGAATGAAGGTCGGGAAAACTATATGAACCTCTATAGATTTGTTCAAAAATGTCAATTATATCTTGGTTTTTATGGTAGCTCTTACCTTGGTAGATTATTTCCATCATACTTGGGGAGAATTTGTTTTGGTCGATTAATCTAGCAAGTAATTTTGAGGGCAGGTGGGACCACTCCGAGTAGTTTGTTAGAGTCCTTATTTCATGGAAAGATAAATTTTTATTTTTGAGGTCCAAAAGCTTTTTCTGTACCTGGATTAATTGTTTTTCAGATATAGGATTGAAATTGATTGAAGCTGGGTCTCAAGCTTATTCATTTTATTTGTGATAGATGATTCTTGGGAGAAGTACCTTTTTTATAATAAGATGCTTTATTGATGAGAGTGCCTTTGATCATGGATTTAATGGAGCCCAATAAATGTCAAAGGGTAGTTGGTTGTGTTCGATAGAGTTCAGGGCTTGGTCGAGGGTACCTTCAACTTTCTGTAGAATCTCTTTGTTGTTTAATAAGTTAGGGTTAAGTGCCCAGTTGTGGTGTCTATTTTTAATAGATGGGTCTTTGAACCAGCCAATATTTAGAGTGTTCTGAGAAGAACCTGGGTTTAGTATGAAATAGAATTTTATACTTGAGGAGAATATTAGAGACAAGGAAAAAAATCCAGCCTGGACCACATCTTATGCCAGGGTGAGTAAAAAGTGAATTTATTATTGGGGGTGTTATTGGACTGAAAGGTACAGGCATCAAATAAATAGAAGTCATTCCTGAGTTCCCTTATGGCTAAAGAAGCATGGTTGTTATGCTTGGTTTTAGTGTTTTTGTGTCACTTAGTGGATCTTGAATAGCATTCCAGTCTCCACCTAGAATATAGTAGTGGTTAGGGAAGTAAGTGAGGATTTTGTAAGTAGTCATGATAAATTCATGTTGTTTGATGCAAGGGGCGTATAAGTTTAATAAGAGAATAGGTTTGTCTAAGTGTGGACAGCAGAATGTTATGTAACACCATCTGCCTTCATTCAGTATCTGTGTCATAACTTTTGATTTCTTGGGGGAAGTTCACTTTCACTATGATAGCGGCCCCTGAGCTATTCATATTCTTGCCAGAGGCTATGATAGACTTAACCCATTTTTTCTTGAGTGCAGAATTCCATTGTTCTGGTAATAAATGTGTTTCCTGCACTAGAATTAAGTTGGCTTTAGATTTAAAGACCAAGTAAAAAATATTTTTCTTTTCTATCTGAATCCCATTAATATTCTATGAATTAATTATGCACATGGAGTGGGATTATTTTTGGTTACACTGATAAGGAGAAAGGAGGGAAATATGACAGTAGATACCTTAATTTGTAGAGACATAGATGTAAGTCTCTTCCTGCAATTATATTGTGCCTAATCACAAACCTACATAGCCAGGAAGAGATAGGGAATGTAAGTGGTAGAGATCTAACTTTATAAATATCGCAATGGTAAGTACGTATGCAACCTCTAAGCATTGTATTTCTAATAATAGGTAATCCCAAAGTTAAAAAAATAATACATACAGAGTTTAGATAGCATAACTTTGTAACAATTCAACTGCAAATCTCTAGCTCTTAGTGTGTTAGGTGGAGTAAGGTAGAGAGTAGGGCCTGGACGTGATTATGGTGAGTCTCACATAAGGTGTAACTGGATATTTAAGAATGGCACAAAATATATCACGACCCATGTTGAACTGTGTGAAAGTAATTTGATTAAAGTCTTCTATTCCATTTTATGGAGACATTTCTCCATGTATAAACAATATAAACAGTGTAATATAACCATAAAATTTCAACATGAAATTAAACTAATAAACAGGTATAGTTGCTAACATTTCACAACTGTCAGTATCTGGCAGATCATGCAAAGAAAAACTGTAAACATGCCACATATATACCAGAGAGATTACACATTTACCATATATCCAGTTAAAACTTCCAGTTAATTCTAATTATACTATAGAAACCAGTGTAATAGCTTCAAGCAGAAAACATATGGTAGGTAATGCCAACAGGTATAATTTTGGCAGTGATCCAGTTCATTTAGCGAAGAACTGTTATAGGGCAGTAGCCTTTTAGTTTAAGTGGGTGAGCCTTCATGAACATAGATTGTATGATTGTTCTGCAACACATTCATGGGCCATGCTCAAAAAGCATGAAAGAAACGGGTCTATATTAGAACATCAAAAGTTTAATAGTTTGAATCACTAAAGGTCGACCTTTATTGATAGAACTATTAAAATTTCAAATGTTCATAAAAATAAATAAAACAAAAGAAAATCTAAAGGGTGTAGGCAGGGGGGCAAGCCCCCCTGCACCCCACATGTGGGGGGCAGTGTCACCCACACCTCCCGCTACTTAAATATACCAACTCCGAGACTGCACTACATTGAAGTAAACAGAAATCTCCCCTTACGGAGATTTACATTTACCCGTTTGATGTTCTACATTTTCGCTATTCTCATGTCGACAATGTCGGATTCGACATCGTCGGCTTTCGAGAATATAATATAGACTCAAAAGAAACATATCATTTTAATAAGATAGGTGTATTATATCTGTATTTATGATCCTCTTACAGCATGAAGGCACT
Organism: Protopterus annectens; assembly: GCF_019279795.1. Classification (NCBI taxonomy): domain Eukaryota; kingdom Metazoa; phylum Chordata; order Ceratodontiformes; family Protopteridae; genus Protopterus; species Protopterus annectens. The sequence goes on along the minus strand of NC_056731.1, from coordinate 1,069,750,896 downwards.
ATGATATGAATATGTCAAGGGCTGTGAGCACGTCTTGCCCATTATAATGTATTCTTTGTATGGAAAAGGTTGAAAGCCACTGATAAACATATAATAATACAAAAGCCATATATTTGTAGGAAAGGCAGTGCATTTAACTGTGGACTGCCTTGAGAGTAAAGGTATGAGACTTAGTTTAACATAAGTGAAATCAGTGGTAACAGTAGCATAAGGATATGTACAAAAACTAAGAGGGCTAAGCCATGTTAAATATAATACAGCAGTATAACTTAACATCCTGTATGTACCCTGTAAGGGCTACAGAAAACTAGCAACAAACCACATAGTATGTACTTAGATGTAGAGTTGCATACAGAGTAGGTATGAAGTCCTCTGTATAAGCATCAGCAGTATTGATTCTATAGCAAATAAAATAGCAGCAATAGTGCAAGGATGCTGGTAAAAAACATAATCAATTATTCTTGTGGAGATTTCCTCACTAAAATCTCATTTGAGGGTGATTCATTACTTAGAAGTGAGGCAGGAGCCAGAAAAAAAATTAACATTTTAAGTTTCATTCTGTAAACCATGTTTTTAAAGCAAGAGGCTTTATGAGAGTGTTGCAGACAGTTTAGGGAGGTCAGAGTTGAAACTAAGAATTTTTGGGCCTACTTAGGGCTGTAGAATCATGGAGATCATGGGATGGAGCAGATCAGCAGTTCCCACATGGAGAGAAGTGCTTCGGATGTCCATAAAGCTGCTGTTTTGCTGTGGTAAGTGCTAGAATTAATATTTAAGCATTTAAATCACTGATTATAATGTCAAAATGCAGTGATTCATTTTTCTGAAATATGTAAGTAATAAGCAGTTATTAACTTCAGCATTTTGGTGTATAAGCTTCAGGAATAGTTTTAAATACATTGAGAAAGGTTGGTTGACTTAGCTTCTTTTACACTGGAGATTATATATTTGGAGCCTTTGTCTTGAAAAGAAAGGTTATAAGGAAATTTCATCTCAAACCTGACTTGATTCTGTATCAGGTAAGTACAGAAGGGGGATAGTTTCTGCCATTCTTGTTTAATTTGTAGTGGCAAGTCTTGATTAAAAAAGATTTTAGCTCCATTCCAGGTAACTGATTTCTTTTTTTTTTTTTTTTGCCAGAGCAAGTATTTTGCTAACATCTTGGTAATTAAAAAGTTTGACATAGACTAGTCTTGGTCTAGTAGAATCCAAAGGGAGGCAAATAGCTCTGTGGGCTCTCTCAATGACTATTTGTCTAGCTTCATCTGTATTATCTAGCAGTATGGCAAAAATGTTGAAAATTTTATTTAACAAGCTAGACTGACCCACGCTTTCCGGCAAACCCCTTAAGATAATGTTGTTATGTCTGGATCTTGCTTCCAGATCCAGTATTTTTTGCTGTAGTTCATGTATGTATTTTGCATTTGAAGATGATTCTTTCTGTAGTGTTTCAATTTTGATTTCATTGTCCAGTACTTTAGCTTCTGTTTTTTCAACCCTGGTTATAATCTACTTGATGGATTCTCTGAAGGTTTTTAACTGGTCTGAAAAAATTTGGACAGCTAGTTGTAAAGGCTGTAATGCTATTTTAAGTTCCTCTAGGTTTGAAAGTTCATTTTTGTTCTTACTGGGTATTTTAGTAGATTCTTGCTGCTTACCTGTTCTGGGTTTTTTTGGGTAAAGTGTCTTTTTCCAGAGAAGCAATCAGCAAAAATTTAGTTTTAGAAGTTTGTGTGTCTAAGGAGTCAGGATCAGTTGGCATTTTTGTCTTCTGTGTATTATTTTAAGCTGAAGAATGTAGCACTAGCAAGCACATGGCAGAGAGCATGCAGAGCACATGTACTGAAGAGCCCATAGGATCCGAGGTAATTTACTTATTTTCCAAGTACTACCGCCAATCTCAAGTAGTTGAATAGCTTGCATGCATAGAGTAAATTATCAGGTTGGTAGTACTGAGCTGAAAAAACAATTTCTCTACCTTAGAAGTTAGAGATTAGTATTAGCTATGAGAGAGCTTAGAAACTGCAGTGCCTATAGGACAGCAGCCATCTTAGTCTCAAAATAGAGTAAAATGTTTTAATAGTCCACCTTAAACAATTTAGCATGTTTAGTTTACGTGTCTTCATTTTTTTCTATTTTTTTATTTAATCTGGTATTATTTCAATTATGTCTTGCAATATATGTTTACTTATTTTGTGCAAGTTCTGAGGGTATCCTTCCGTCCTCCATTCTTAAATGTAATAGCCCACAACTGACAAAAAATCAGAATATCAACCATTGGCTTAAATAAATAATAGAATAGAAGTTAAATAGAGCAACTGTTCTAACAATACTTAAAACTGTGTGTTTATATGAAAGATCATCAAAGCAAAATATCCCATTCTAAGCTCCTGATCTGTTGATGCTTTTATCCAATGTGTCCCATCCACTGAATATAACATAAACAGCTATGATCAGACCTGTTTATTATTTTTAAGACATGCATTCAAAAAAATCACATTGAGGACAAAGTCTGTGAGATGAATCTTGGTATCCATGTCAAGAATATATTATAAAGGTTATGATTAGAGACTGAATCATAATTCTGTGTAATGCATGAAGCTTATGAAGCTTCATCTGCTCCATGTGCTACCATTTACAGAAAAAAAAAAACAGAAAAAGTGTAGAAGCACTTAGCAAGCACTGTTGAATAGATAGTAGTACAGTTATCAATTTTCTTAGTTAAGAATTCCAAAAAAAATACAAAAATAATGGAGGAATAAAGGATAAAAATCAGGGAAAATGTTTAGATTTTGCACTATTTTTTTTTGCTGTATTTGACTTAGAACGTTAATAAGTTAAAATGTTTTGCATCTACGTGCATTTTCTATACAAATCTAAGGTATGAAACTCTAATGAGTGGCATTGCTGACCGACAACACTCTTCAATGATTTATTAAAAAATCAATGATTTTATGAGAGGCAAGATAAAAATATGAAGCAAAACCAGGAACATTCTGAAAAATCTAGGAACGTTAAGAAATACTATAGGCTGAAATGAATTGCCACTGTGACAGATGGTACAACAGATTTTCAAAGCTGTTAACCATTTCATTTTGACACACTTTTTTTGTAAGGCTGAGAAAGTGAAGTTCTAACATCTATTAAAGGCTATGGTACTTTCTGTCTCACTGTTTCTTACTAGCCAGCATTGTCTGTAAAATGGCACTGACTATTAAGAGGACTTAGGGATGAGTAACTGTGTGTGAGGTATTAACTGGAAATTTTCTACATTTGTTAAGCACCTCTTTGGGTTTGTTTGTTCTGATTTTAGCCTCCCACCCTCTGTCCCTATTGGTATCCTGTTCTTATATTTGATGGCCTTGCAGTTGTACCCCTACTGTAAATTTGATCTGGGACAATCCTCCCAGTTTAGTGCCATTACCTCAGTCTACCTAATACAGGGAGAACACTTGAAAAGGCCAACTCACTTAGTTCTTAACCTTGAGTTATCTTCTGCTCCTCTTTACTCCATTTGTACTTTACAAAAAAAAAATTCTAAGCTTGTTTCCTGCCTTTTCTGTAAGTAGTCTAGTCCAGATACAGATTTGCTGTATCCAGGACTGGTTCGTAAGCTTCTGAGCCCCTGCCGCTTAACTAGGGTTAAAACTATTCCTGGCACCATAAAGTCTGCTCTTCAAATTTTTCTTTAGAACTAGTCAGTTTTTTTTAGTTTTAGCACTCAAATCTGTTTCTTTGAGCTCAGCACTTGTTCAGAACTCATTGTAAGCACTAAATAAGCTACAAATGACTACAGCACTCAACTTTCCTCACTTGTCTAGAGGGAAAACAGGTTTTAGTTTTTAATAAATAAGCACCTATCCAGGCATGTCTTAGGGTCAGCTGTCCTGTCTACCTGATGAAACTGGGCATCTTTGGGCAATGCAGCAATTGGCTCATGCACACAAGCAACCCTCTCCTCTTACCACCCAACACTACAACCTGTGAGAAATGCACTTGTATAGCCAAACTGGAAGCAAAGCTCTCTTCACCCAAGACTGGACTAGACAGTCAAGAGGAGAGGGTAAACACTTGCACCACACCACACTCATCACATAGTCCCTCAAAACCGGCACCACCCAAGCACACACATTGAAACGCAAAACACACACCTACATTCATACATTCATGGAGGCTCTCAATAAAAAGCTGCCCAAGCAACAGAGACCTCCAAAGCAGAAATGCAAGCAACCTCCAACCCCCCAACACAACCCAAATGACACATATCCCACAAACTCAGTGTGCCACTCAACCACAGTCCATAAGGCATAACAACATACTCAACACTCTAGTCATAGGTGACTCTATTGTCAGGCACACTGATGTTCCACTCACAAGGCTAAACAAGGAGAAAGTTACTGTCAGCTGCCTGTCGGGTGCCGGGATCCGCCACATAATGCACGCACACAGGTCTCTCCACAACAAGTGCAGATATGACTCTGCATTGTCCATGTTCGTGTGAATGACCTGAGATGTACCTCCCTAGACTATATGAAAACAGACATGGAGGAGCTGTCCGATCTTGTAGCCCAGTCAGGTATGACCCTAGCCCTGAGTAGCATCCTGCCATCACCCAGAATGATTCCACAGTACAAGGACAAAATGATTGACTTCAACAATTGGCTAAGCTACTGGTGTCTTTTTAAGGGGATCTAGTATCTGTCTGGCTGGGATGACATGATCAACAGACCATGATGCTTCACCAGAGATGGCCTGCACCTGTCGCCCTTGAGATTCTGGATAATGGCTAAGGCTCTTGCCATCCCTATAGTGCCTTTTTTTAGGCAAGGTTCAAATGACAAACTCACCACCATAATAGGTACAAGCAAGCAGGCAAAATCTGAGGGTAATGCTACTCAATGCTAGAAGTCCAAATGTCAAAATGCACTCGCTCAAGGCACTCCTTAAATGGAGAACATCAACATCTGTGCAGTAACAGAGACCTGATTCAAGGCTCCAGAGAGCACCCCTGCATTACCAGGCTATAATCCATACCACACCTTTCGGCCACCAAACCTGGACCGAAACACTAAAGGTGTAGGCGTGTCCATATTCATTAAGGATATCCACACCTCCAGGCTAGGTGCTCAGCATAATGCATCCGAGATTATCCAAGTGCAACTAACTCTGGGCAAAACCACAATCCAAATTGTAGCTTGCAACAGATCCCCCACTATGCCCCAGGATTTCCACTCCTCATTTTTGATACACTGGAAAATATTAGGGTACAACCTAACACCCTAATAATGGGCAATTTCAACTACCCCACCATTAACTGGAAAAACTACTCATGTATCAACTCTTTTGCTCAATGTTTTCTGGAATTCATAAATTCCAACACCTTGGATCAACCTATCCACACCCCGAACAGGGGCAGCAATATCCTAGACCTGGTCATTACCAACATGGGCAACCGGTGTTCCACACCAGAGGTCAATTCCTTGTTGGTCAGATCCGACCACAAGCTGATCACCCTAGACATCCACATCCCACCCCCACCCCTCATTAGGGAAACTACTGTAAAAAATTTCTCCAAAGCCAACTTCATGCTTCTTAAGACAGAAGTGGCAAACTTCATGACACCCATGCAGATGGACAATAGAGGTAAAACTGCTGAATCCTACACAAATGCACTTTATAAGCACTTACACGAGTGCATGGATCATGCAGTCCCTAACAGAACCAAGATGCTATCCTCCAAAAAAAGGAAGCCAATCTGGTGGTCCACAGTCATAAACAAAGTCTACAACAAAAGAAAGAAACTCTTGCAGAAAAGAGTAAAATCCCATGATTGGAGGAACTACGTGGTCAGCCTCAGTAAGAAGCTGAGATCCCTCATAAAATCCTCCAAAGCTAGTTACGAAAACAAAATTGCCACTCTTTCTAAAGGCAATCACAAAGCATTCTATAGCTATGTCAAGAATTTCAATGGTAACACTCAGATCTGCTCTGAGTTACAGTACAATGGCACTAAATATACAGAACCAACTGATATTGCCAACATCCTGGCAGATAGGGGGGTAAAGTTAGCTCTGAACCTATCATCCCCTAAAGGACCCATATCTATACCGGAAGAATGCAAAGTTCCTGTAATCATGGCTGCACAGGTAAAAACCACACTCTCCAAAGTCAAGAACGCAGCATCCATGGGACCTGACAATATCCCAGGCTGCATTCTACATGAATTACAGAATGAACTGGCACCCCACCTAAGCACCTTGTTCAATCATAGCCTCACCTCAGGCTTTGTGCCCACTGAATGGCACACATTGATGTTATCCCACTCCACAAAGGGGGACCCATCCCGGATCCCGGGGACTACCACCCCATTAGCCTGATGAGCCTGGTCTGCAAGGCTATGGAACGTATCATCATGGAACTTATAAACAATGACATTGGTAATCTCCAAACTCTGGAACCCACCCAGTTCAGATTTATAAAAGGCAGATCATGTCTCCTAAACCTGATAGTCTTCTTTGAAGCGGTCACCAAAGCCGTAGATGAGGGTATGGTGGTTCACACAGCCTATCTAGAGCTCGCCAAGGCTTTCAACACCATCCCCCTCTCTGGAATTATAGATAAACTCACTAAACTAGGTATAAATCCCCATGTCACAAGATGGGTTGCCAACTGGCTCACTGACAGAACCCACACTGTGAAAGTAGCAGACTCCAAATCTGACCTCAGACCACTGACAAGTGGAGTACCGCAGGGTTCATTCTTGGGTCCTCTCCTGTTTGGTATCTACTTCTCAGAAGTACAGGCTAACGCAGAAGGTCTTTGGCTAACAAAGTTAATCTGACTTCAGACCACTGACAAGTGGAGTACCGCAGGGTTCAGTCTTGGGTCCTCTCCTGTTTGGTATCTACTTCTCAGAAGTACAGGCTAACGCAGAAGGTCTTTGGCTAACAAAGTTCACAAATGACTGCAAATTAGGAGCAATAAATCCTACAAAAGGGCCTCACTGAGACAGATGCCTGGTGTCAAAGCCATGGCCTCAAGCTCAATGCCAAAAAAATGCATTGTCATCCCTTTTGGTAAAAACTCTGTAGCCATGAACTACCACATAGGCAGTAGTCCACTTAACATTGAAAGTGTGATAAAAGAACTTGGGACACAGGTGTACAGTATTCTTTCCTTTGATAATCTCATCGCCACAGTAGTCAGGAAATCCTTCTATGCGGCATACCTCATCACAAAAGGTTTCTCATCCAGGATAATGAGTTCATTGTTCCCCTCTACTCATCACTCATTAGACCCATTATAGAGTACAATGCCCCTTTTGGTGTGTACCTCATAAGACATCTACAACATCTAGAAAGACTGCAGAAATACCTCACAAAGAAGATTACAGGCCTCAAACAGATGCCCTACGCAGACCATCTCAAAAAACTCCAGCTTTACTCCATCGCATATCACCTACTCAGAGGTGATCTCCGCTTAACATACAAAGCTATGTCAAACTCAAAACTGTTGGACATGCTCCACTTAAAGAAATCCCAATCCCTCCAAGCTACATGCTCTATGGACCTAAACCTTGTCACTACAATAAACAGAACATGCTGGAGCTATAGATTCCTGTCCCAGAGACTTCCCATACTCTGGAGCAAACTACCTATCTATATCAAAAAATGCCCCTCATTAGCACTCATCAAGAAAAATCTTGATGACTGGATGAGAGATACAAAATTCACCCCGGGGATCACTTCTGTGGCTCTGCTCAACAGGGGCACAGGAAAATAATTTTCTTGGGTGGCAAAAGCCAGGGTACCTTTTTGGCTAGGCTTATATAGGCCCTAAGGCCAATAGCTTAGTACCTACCTATGAACCTATGAACTAACTTGTTAAGCACCTGTAAGCACCCTAACAATTGTGCTGCACACTGAAGAAGTGCCTAGCAAGTAATCTTTTTCTCAACATCGGAGCATAATCAAGGTGCCCCATGCACGAAAAAGTTGAAAGATGGCAGTACTTAACTGAGGCATTCCTTATAATAAAACAGAAGAAAGCATATAAAGTAAATGGCATCCAAAGACAAACAGTCAAAGGCATTCTAAGCCCTAGACACTTTCAGCTTCTATGAACTGTTATCAGAGTGACTCTGAGATGCAGGGATGGTCTTAGGATTACTCTTTTTTCCGTGGTTTTGGTTTTAAAACATTCAAGCAGCAAACATCATTCATGTGAAATGTGAATCCAAATGCTTAAGATGGAATCCACAGTTAGAATCATAGATTAAAGGGTGTATGTTAATTTTAGAATAGAACAATGTTAAGAGTGCAGCTTCTTAGGATATTTCTAAATATGCTGCATGCTTCCATTGTGAAGGTCTCTCATCACTTGAAAGTGTCTCATCACTTGTATGAATTATAGTCTTTTTTCACAGACTAGACTAGAATAATCAATATCTGTATGTATTCTTCTTCTTTTACTAAAGATGGGTCCAGCTATTTATTCCACTCCGAACAAAAACTTAATATTGAGAAGCCTGTGTCATAAGGCAGTATCATCAGTGTGTTTGTGTGTGTGTGTGTGTGTGTGTGTGTGTGTGTGTGTGTGTGTGTGTGTGTGTGTGTGTGTGTGTGTGTGTGTGTGTGTGTGTGTGTGTGTGTGTGTGTATGTGTGTGTGAGAGTATGCTTTTATTTGTAAAAGTGTCACAAAATGACATTGCATGTTAAGTGTCAGAAATGGTTTTCTAAGTTTTCACTGTCTTCTGCTTTTTATCAAGAGAAATTGCTTTATCCTACAAGCAGAAGAGAGTGAAAATTTAGAAAACCATTTCTGACACTTAACATGCAATGTAATTGTGTGAGACTTTTACAAATAAAAGCACACACACACACACACACACACACACACACACACACACACACAGATACTGCCTTATGACACAGACTTCTCAATATTAAGTTTTTGTTCGGAGTGGTATAAATAGCTGGACCCATCTTTAGTAAAAGATGAAGAATACATACAGATAATGGCTATGAGAGCTGTGTTGATGAATTACAGCTGTCACCTCCTCCTGTGCATTGATCATTGACTTTTTCCAGTCTTTTAAGTCATCCAGTATTGTTGCATTGTAATGTCAGCTGGAGTTCATAACAGCAGCAGCCACAATCAGGGTTCTGCCTTATATCAGTATTGGAACAGATTAATGTCTATATTGTTAGATTTTGATTTATGAAAAATGTTGTAATATCTACCAATAGTTTCCTCTGATTTTCTCTGATAAATCAAGTAAAATTATAAATATGATGTCCTAGTAGGGACAGAGCTTCCTTTCCTTGGTGTTTGTTTTGTCAACGTTACAGCAATCTTTCATATCCTTGATGCAGAGCTGTGACTAGAACAACAAATGAAAGTAAAAATATTTTGCAATGATTCTAATAATGTTAATTACATGTTTGGGGTTTTTTACATAAAGCACAGCATTATAATATTTAAAGAACTGCCTCTATTTCACATTTGTTTTGAAAAAAACATGGAAGAAAGAAAATAAAAGATAGACTTGAAAGGACTGTGAAAGTAACACTGCTAAACACTATGAGGCCTCATAAAGTATTATAGCAATAACCCACGCCTGGGTGTGGGTAATGCTGGATTTACCCATGGTAGGTGTGGTTTGGTCATGAGGGTGAAGCCCGAGTGGCAAAACAAAGACAACCGTGGGTAAATCCAGCATTACCCACACCCAGAAGTGGGTTATTGCTATTATACAATGACATTATTTAAGAAAAAAAAAAATTACTTTTCTTAAATAATGGCATTGTATAATGCCTCCTTGCTGCCCTTCTGCAGCTGTCTGGTATTCTGCGGCAGTTCTGATGTACTGCGCATGCATGTGCCTACGCAGTACATCAGAGCTGTGGGCAAAAGTAACTGAGAAAGCAAGATCTCCATTGCTTTTTACAAACTGTTTCGCTATGTTAAATGGGTTTAACATAGCGAGACAGCTTTACAAAAAGCAACGTAGTCTCCGTTGCTTTTTTTAAAGCTGTCTCACTATGTTAAACCCATTTAACATAGCGGGACAGTTTTGAAAAAAGCAACGGAGAAAGCAAGATCTCCGTTGCTTTTTACAAACTGTCTCGCTATGTTAAAGGAGTTTAACATAGCGAGACAGCTTTAAAAAAAGCAACAGAGAATCTCTGTTGTTTTTTTTGAAGCTGTCTCACTATGTTAAACTCATTTAACATAGCGAGACAGTGTGAAACAATGGAGATCTTGCGTTCTCCGTTGCTGTAAAAAAAAAAAAAAGAGTTATAGTAATGGAATAGGTCCGGGCGACCGGACCTTTTTCCATTACTATAACTCTGATTTACAATGTGCACGCTGACCAATCAGTGTGCACATTTTTGAATATTAATGGGGGGTCGTTGCATAATGTTAAACACTCAGTGGCCCAAGTCACACTCTGTCCAGACCATCTGGAGCATACATCTCTTCTTTCAGTGTTTCAGTGTCACACGTTTCAATTTTAGAGACAGTGCTGTCTAGCTGTGACTATAAGTCTATACCAGCTTTTGTATCATGAAATTTCCAAATGTTCCCTGTAAGCATCAAGAAGACATTGTCCTAAGACATATTTTTAATCAGTAGTGTTTCTTAAACTATTTTATTCACTTTCAAGGTGGAAAGGTATAATCAACAGCAATGCTTTATACCCATATGCAACAAAACACTTCAACAACTTCAACATACAGAGAATTATATACATAAAATAAAAAAATTAAAAAAAATGAACAAGCACAAAAATGTATCTAGTTCCAAGCTCACGCATCTTGAGTAAAAAATAAAAAAACAGAGTATCTAGTGGTCTTAAAACTTGATTGATGAGCTCAGTCATAATAATTTTCAAAAATCATGAAACCCAGGTTATGTTCCAAAGCAACAAGCATTCATTTGTCGCAGACAAGCGATCCTCAGTAATAAAAAATCAGAAATATTCTAACAATATTAAACATATTAGCTTTTACAAACTTAGCATTAGGTGTGGAAAATATATGTATTGTTTAATCTTAAACCAGCCTATTCATGTCAAACAATATAAACAGGGCCATAAAAGTGCATTCTAGAACAGTAAGTACCCAACCCAACACACTACTACTTATTAGATCAAATTAAATCCTAGTTAAGGAAAACACTACCTGATGTTTGGAAATTATTGTGACTGAGCTCATCAATGAAGTTTTAGGACAACTAGTTTCTCCTGTTTTTTTTTTTTTTTAGAATTATATACATCACAACCAGCATATTTAAAAAAAATTGATAAAACACATAGACTGTGTAACAACAAAAACAGAAAAAGGAAAAGAAACATGGAGTGCATATATTGCACAATGAAAATATTATCTGCTTTTCAAATAGCATTATAATAGTGACATTAGCATTATTTAGATCAACATTAACCCCAAAAGTTGCAAGTCCTCATTTGGATAGAATACAATGTGCATAATACTTTAAATTAAAACAAACACTTTTGTCAAATAATTCAGACTGTAAAAGTACCTTCTTTAATCTCAAAAAACATTAAGTTTCCAGACTTTCACCTCATTGTATCAAGTATCTAGCAGAAATCTTATATATTCAGACTGTAATGCAATTCAAAGTGACAAAGATGTGGTTTAGACTTAAGTTGGACTGGTGATGTCAACAAATAAATTGTGATGTTGAAGAATGAGAAATAAAATGTGATATGACCCAGTGGCCTAGATATTGTCTAATGCCCAGGAACAAGACTCTATTCTGATATTTGTACTCCCAAATTAAAATCCTCACCACACATACAGCCTTATAGCTATCTCAAACTCAATAACCGAAAGCATTATTCTTTCCCTACCACTTCTCTCACATAGTACATTCTCATTTTTTAACTGTGTGTCTTGTGACTTAGGTCCTACGTCTGCCTCCTACCTTCCTCATGGTTCATATAGTCAGTAAACAAGCTTAATCAGTCCAAACAGGTTTTGAATATTCATTTCTATATTGGTGTTTTCCACCTCTCTCCCTCTCCCTTTTCCAGGGGCACTGGAAAATGTTTAAGACTGGGGGATAGAATTCTAGAGGGGCATTTAGTTTAACAATAAGGGCACTTTTTATTATTTTTTTAATTTTATTTTAAGGTAGATAAAAGAAGCTTGCATATAAAATTAGTTCTATATAGAGTCAGCTAGAGTCTGATGAAGAATAATTCCTCAACAGTTTAATCTAAAAGTTACTCATGAAGCGATTTCCTTTTCTACCACATCCAGGTCTAAATGAGATTTTTCCTGAATACATCATGTTTGAGTACACCTTCCATGCAGATGGCCTGTGTTATGGACACTGCATGACTCCATGAAACTTGTGAGAGTTGAACAGACAACATTAGTAAATACTTTGTGTAGTATTTACAGTTATTTGCCAGTATGATGTTTGATTAACTCTTTGACTGCTATGTGTTGTGGCTGCCACATATTTAGTAACCTAAACACAGCTTGCATTCCTGGGCATTTTCTGAAAAATAAATTAAAAAGCATGAGACAGATAAAAGTAAATATATTACGAACACTTACAACTATAAAGACTGCAAAAATAGCAATGTTATCAGTAATATTCCTTACAGTTGTAATAGTCAATGCAGTCATAGCATTTCCATAAATACTATCATATATTACAACGTACACAACCCCCAAATTATAATTTTGGTTAACTTTCACAAAGTAATTCTCATATCCTGGAAACAAGCAAGACTTATATCATTAGAACATTTTGTTAACCAGACATAAGCTTTCACATCACAGCAAGAAATTCCTCTTTGAGCGCATGTTTATTGAGATATTTAAAAAAAATATGAAAGCATATGCTTAATTGTATAAATAGTAATGTAAATAACATTGAATGTCTCTCGATGTGCAGCTTACAATGCAAATATCAAATACAGTTTTCTTTTTAAGAGCATTTAAGGTTTTACCTGATATTATGCAACAGTTTGTAAGTCAATTGCTTTTTGAACTATTAACTACACATGGAAATGTTTATTTTCATAATTGCTAAGAAGCAACTTGCAATATCTCAGGTATAACATAATATAAATCTACATTGACTATGAATCTCTCTGTCTCTCACCCTGGCATATCACACCATATCCCATAATGATATGTAGAGCTCTCAGTTATGAAAATATGCACACAAATATGAAAATATAAATAATAAGTGACATATAGTCATTAACGTCTCTGCTGCAGCACATCTTATATTAGCAATCTTAATATTCTTTTGCAAAAAAACTCCTTGCACTTTCTAATACTGCCTATTATTAGCTGGTAAGTTGCTTAGTTAAAGAAGAAAGACCTAAAGGAATATGCAAAAAAGGTGTTTTAGACTTGAATGAGTTAATTAATCATATATTAGAAACTGCATGAATTTAGTCTGTTCCTGTCCATAGTACTCAAACCTCACTGTCCACTTTATATTTTGAATTTGAAAACAGCCAAGCAATAAAATGTGTGCACTGAGTTGTCAGGACTATAGACAGAAATAATTTGCCTTTGGTGTAGAAGGTAATGATTTTTTTTGCCACACCAGGTAGATAATTTTCTGACACTACACTGAAACATAAGTGTGGGAGGGAGTTGCACTCCTGAGTCTGCCATCCTTTGGATGATATGTTAAAACAAGGCCCCCTCTGCTTGAGTTGGTTATAGCTCATGTGGATGCAAAAGATTTCATGGCACCTATCGAAAAGAGTAGGGGTCCTTTATTTTACACAACATAAAAAAACACTTATTTATATATTTAGAAAATGTACGTATTTACAGGCATATATACACATTTCTATAATTTTTCACTATTTATCATTTTTATTATAACATCCTCATTATTACTCTTCCATAGTTCACTCCCATTCCTTCTTCTACATCCATAATTTAATTTTTCATAAAATATCTGCCATCTATTTTCCATTAAACAAAATTTCATTCAATCTTTTATTTCAAATAACCCATATAAAATAAATCATTTTCTATCCTTCTCACACATTCTCTGTTGTTGTTGTTATAATGTACATGCATAATCATATTCATGTCAAAATTGTGTATGTCATTTATATTCTCAAAAAGTTTTTCTTCACACAAATTTTCCAGAGTTTCACCGATCTTTTACATTAAAAAGAAAAACAACATGCTCCATTGTATTATCCTTCCCACAAAATAAACACACTCTTTCAATTTTCTTTTTTCTGTGCCATATTCCCCTTTACTGGTAACTTATGTCTCACACAAATTTTCCAGGGTTTCACCAGTCTTTTACATAAAAAACATGCTCTGTTGTCTCTTCTTTCCCAAAAAATGAACACAATCTTTCAACTTTTTTATATGTCACATTCTTATCATATTACCTTTTATTGTTAACTTATTTATTGCCATTCTAAGTAGGAGATCCTGACACTCTATCCCAATTTTCCCTGACTTTAAGGTCTTTAATCATTTCTTCTGGTAAACTTTCCATGGATTTAAATAACAATATTGTTTAATCACATTATTATACCACATCCTTCTATCTACTGGATCATCATTTTTTATTTTCCATGTTAATACTTTGTCTTGATAATTTATGATTTATTCATTTACATATTATTTTTCTCTTTTTTCTTATTCTCATCCTCTCACAGAACTTTATGTACTTATATTTATATTCATTTCTCATTTTCATTTTTACCCACTTTAATACTCTATACAAGTTTAAAGAAGCAGAATAAACAACTGAATTTTGTAACACCAATCCTCCTTTATTTTCATTCATATACAACACACGTCTTTTCACTGGGCTTAATCTTGATCCCCCATATGAAAGAAAGCATGTAATGCACAATTTCCTTTTCATATTTTTTTGGATCCTATAAACATTTGACATATATTCTATTTTTCCAATTAATACAGAATTCACCAGATGAACCTTATTGCTGAATGCTAATCTATACTTCTTCCATAGAAGATATATGTCTTTCATTTATTTTATCAAACCTTCCCTTTGAATCATAACTACATCATTTCACCAAATTTTATCCCCAACAAAAAATAGATCACTCATTAAAAATGCACAGCTGAATTTTCAATGCATTGTCCAACCCCTTACTTTTACCTTTATACAAGGTAATTCTCATTTCCTTTAAACATCCATCCAGACAAAGCAATACTTCTCTCATTCACATTTTGCTCTTAGCAACTACAATGGTATCATCTGGTATGTCAAAACTACTACTTTCCCCACCTCCTTTTGCATCTCATATATATAATCTTTCATTTTATAAGCTACTTCACTCACTGTCACATTCATTAATCGTGCAAATAATATTTCAGTCATACTGCATCCATGCCCTAAACCACACTTCATTTTGTATTTCTTTAATCAGCCACCTCATTCACTAACACTCTCACTCCACTATTTTCATAAGCTGATATATGCACTCTCCTAATTCTATTACATATTATGTACTTCTTCATAACATCCCACAAAGCATCATGTCCTACTGTATCATAAGCCTTACTAATATCACCTATCATAAGTTTTGCATCCTCCATTTAACTTATAATATCATCCCTATTTTTTGTCACAACCATTAACAATTCTTGACAACCCTTCCCTTTTATACCATACATATCTTCTTCCATAATATCTCTCATTCTTCCTTCCATTCTCCTATGTACTATCCCTCATAAAAGTTTTATAATCTGTGTTATTTAGCGTGATGGGTCTCCATTTTTTATTTCATTCCTCTCATTTTCTTCTATATAAATTTTAATATCCTACTATATAACTCTTCATAAACAAACCATTCCTTTGGTACATTTAAAAAAATACTCTCTTTATCAATCCACTGATTTCTTTTACATTCCCTGCCCTATACTACCTTGGCCAGATACTAAATCAACATTTACTTTCTTAAGTACTTTATCCAATTCACCAATAGAAATTTCCTTTTCATATTCTTACTTAAGTCATTCTTTTTTTACTTTCAGTTTTCTCTTATTGCCCTTCTTTTTACTCTTTTACATTTTCCGCATGCTATACTACAATTCTCATAATTTGCTCTTGTGTTGTTTTTACCTCTCCTTTAACATTTTTAATTTCCCCTCATTATACTAATATCTCCCTCAAAAAATATACTCAGATATGCAGACATCTCATCCTTTCTCTCATTTAAAATCATATTTATGCCTAAACAGTGGTGCCTTACTTTTTTTCTTGATTTATTTTCTGTATGTCTTTTTCCATCTCATAATACTCTCTTGTGTTATTCTATAACTTCTCTAATATATTTCTATACATGCTTCCATACCTCACTTTCTCTTCCATTCTTATATCATCCTACCATGGGGGAAAACTCTTTGAATACTTCTTTTTAAATTCAATCCACCTTTGTGACTAGTTTTTATAGACGTTTATCCCCTTTCCTATTTTAATATACTCCCTTTCTTCTATCACCTCCATACATTTTACTAAATGATCTGAAAAACCTGCCTTAACTCTATCATTTGCTACCAGCAAACCTTTCAATAAAATTAAATAAGCAATTACAGATCCAAGTGCCTCCCTCCTTTAAGTCCATTAACATTTCTTCCACACAGCTACTTTACCAGATTTTATTATTTCTTGTATTTTAAATCTTTTCCTTTATTTTTACATTTCCCCTTAACTCACCAATAAAGCCCACTGGAGATATAATTTTCATGTTAACCACGATATATAATCTAATACTTAATGGAACAGATTATCTCTTTCCTTGCTCATTATATATGCATATAATGCCATAATTTTATAAACATGTTCTTTCCACCTTACATCCATGACAGACAACCTTTCTATCTTTACTAACATTGCATCTTGTATGTTCACAGTTTTTTTTACATAACACAGCCACTCCAGAAAACCATTCACTTCCTAAGTTCCATATTATATTTCCATCACACATTTTTTTCTGTTTTTAGTATTTCTTCACTTTCAGGAATTTTGCATCCCTTGACAGAATAATATCCACATCACATCCTCATCACATTTAGTGCAACATTCCAATATCCCCATCCTTCTTATGATGTTAATAACACTCTTCTCATTTACGTAAAGTGCTCTAAATTTGTTAAATTTCTTTCTTTTTGGGTTAGGGGAAATATTCTGGAATTTTCATTTTCTTATTTTCACTCTTTCCCCATTTGTATACCTTTTCTAGGTTTCTGTAGAAATAATTCTTGATCCTCAGAATCAGATTTTTACAGTCAAGAACTTAAACAAATATTAGTATCAATCCCTTTTCCTGATCTCTCTTCCTGCATGCACTTTCTGTCCTCATTTCCCCCTCCATATTTTTCTTTTACTGTATCTTCTTCTTCTCATTCATTCTCTCCCCAGCATCTTGTTGTCCTTCCTAATGTATGCTTTCTTTCCTTTCTTCTTTTTTTTATTATTTACTGTTTGTTCTTTACAATCCATTCAAACGCATCCCCTTTTTAAATAACCTGCATTTAGGCACACACCTTCTTGGTGTATGTCCTTTCTCCCCCTACCAGTTACATTGTACCTTTCCACAATCATTAATAAAATGAGAAATATCTCCAGAAAAGAAACATGATTTAGGCTGGCTAGCATATCTTAATGAACCTCTTTGACTAGCCAGAGAAATAACACTTGGCAAGTGTTTCAACATGTTTTTTTTAATTCACATTTCAAAACAGCTTCCAACATCCACCCTCAATCTCATAAGTTTCTGTCACCTCTTACTTTCACAATATTTTCAATAGATTCATACAGACACTGCTTGATTTTTTTAACATCGCATTTTTCAAGTTAATCAGCTCTAAACTGCAAAGTAACATTTTTGTTAACACGTAAGTTACTATCAGAAAACAAATAAATGTTCCACTGATAAATGCCCTTCCTCTTCTAGCACAGTTCAAGGACTTTCTTCATGACTCCTTCAGTATCCAATGTTAAGTCACAAATGCCCAATATGTAAAAAAGTCAACATTTCTTGAGCTTTAAAACTCAGAACAGTTGCCAAATTATCTAACACATATCTGTCTGTTATAGTGTCTTTTTTTGTTTATTCTTACAGTTGGCCTTCTCTTCTTTTTAGAAAACATTTTAGTTTGACATGTGTTTCTGCTCTTTTTTATGCCTACTGCCACTGCTATGAAAGTTTCACTTGCTGCATTATCTGCTACCACAAAACCAGTTAACTTCTTAGTTTATTGCTGCTTTCCTCTTTTACTTTCTGTCACTGCTGCATGAGTTTTAACTACTGCATTCTCCGCTGTCATATCACCTGGTTCCTTTTCCACATTACCATCCCTGGCACTTCCAAAAAAGTTATCTGTCATCTCACCCCATAAAAGAGTAGAACTATCACCTGGAAAATCCATCTCCCAATTATTTTTAACAGAACATCATCTGCAAGCCATCCTGCCTCCAGTTCGGTTATCTGCCCCCACTTCATCAGGCTCATTTACTTCCTTCTCCATAGAAAAGGCTAAAAGCTGTTCATTTATAACATCCACCACACATGAATCTTTATTTACATTCTGAAGCTCCACATTGAACAAATTTTCTCCAAATTCCCAGTTCCACCTCCAAACTCTCTACAGCTTTTCTCTCCTCCTCCACTTTGATGCTTTCCTTGTGCTTCTTCCTTGATGCTTTGCCACCTAGCAGCTCCAAAAAATACATGTTCTTTATTGATTAATGCAACTTATAGACATTATTTGCAGTATCTACATTATTTATATATTATACAGTTGCAGCTATTTACATTTTTCATCTACCATATAACACAGTCTCATATATCTTATTTCTCTCCCACTCTTTTTTTCACCTCCAAAAATGTATCTTTTTCAAAATTTCAGACAATACCAATTTACCATTAAATTTCATTTTTTCAGTCTCGTATTTCATATTGTCCATGAAACATAACACAGTTTTTATCAATCTATTTCACCTCTTTTTGTTTTTCTTGTCATTGTACCATATTCCAGCATATGTCTATGTATATCTTCAACACTTTTGAATCCTGTCAGTATCGTATTTTTCACATCATTTTCCATAGTTCCTTTACTATTGAACAATTTAGAAAAATATGCTTCATTGTCTCAACCTCCCCACAATAATTACACACATTGTCTTGTATTTTTATGAGGCATATTGGCTTTGACAGACACGTTTCCTGTTGTGAATCTCCTCATAAAATTGTTACTTTCATAAATGTTTCTACACCATGCAAGTCTTATCTTAATAATTTCTTTCTTTATTTCCTAAATGGTTCCATGAGTATATTTAATAATGTTCAGTCATTATATTAAAATAACATTCTTTTCTGTTTACTCTACATTTGTTAAATTCAAATTCCATAAAAATATTTTATTCTGATACTCTTTCATGTATTTATTTACAACATATTTAAATTGTTTTCCAGAACGTATTCTGTACCAAGACTTTTTTTATTTGTCTTTCATTGTAAGATTTGTAAGTTCTCATGTTTTTCTTCTAATCCTATTTATAAAAAAATAGCAGCCACTGAAGGTATGGCAATTGCACAGCTCCAAAAGTCCATATAGCACTAAAAAATAACAGGGTGCCAGAAAACTGTGGTGCTCAATATTTATTAACTGAAATGGATAAATAGCCTCATAACATAAGATATACAACATATGTTTTGAGGCTATTTAGCTATTTTAGTTAATAAACATTGAATGTTACAGTTTGCTGGCTCCCTGGTATTTCTTCTAATCCTGTCAAAACTTTATAAAGATTCAATGAAGCTATATGAACAACTGGGTTAATGAATTCCAGTCTTTCCTCTTCTTCTTTAACACACAGAATTCCTCTTCTAACTGGATTCAACTTAGATTCCCATATAACTGAAAAAAATAATAATAAGTCATTTTCAAGACTGGAAGGTATCATATAAACACCTGCTAAATAAGGAATTTTATCTAAAAGAATAGAATTTATTAAATACACTTTTTTCTTGTTTTTGACCTCCAAAATATACAAACTTCCCATATTTTCTATAAAATTTTCTCCCATTGCTTTTCCCTATACATTTTTTCTCCCAAATCTTATTCCTAAGATATTTATAACTTCATCATTGAATTGAATCTCTTATATGCTATCTATGTACCCAATGCCACTACTTCTGGTTTTATTTATCCATAAATCAAGCATTTTTAAGTACTGATTTAATCTTCTAATTCCTTCATCTGTCTATTTCTTACCCTTCATAACTAAAGGATATCATCTCGATAAGTAAGAATTATTGGAATTTGAATGATTCCTGTTATTTTATATTTTGTCACTTTCAACCCTCTATTCATTTTACTAACAACTATATTCATAACTAATGCAGATAAAATGCTGCTTGCAGGACTCACCTGCCTTATCCTACATTTTATTTTTATTTCTTCACTTAACTACCCATTTAGTATCACTCTAAAATTATTCTCATACAGTCACACACATATTTTAATTATTTCATCACTTATAAGATAATCTCTTAATATATCCCAGAAAACATTATATTGTGTTCTATCAAATGCTTTACTTACATCTCCTAACATAACTTTAGTTTCTGCCCCTTCATTTTAACATCATCTATCACCTCTCTCAATATTCGTAATAAATCTTGACTTCCTTTACCCTTTTTATTGAAAATCATATCATCAACTAAATTATCTATACTATTTCCTAATCTTTTCTCCATTATTCTCATAAATATTTTTTAACCTGTAGTATCCAACACTATCACTCTTCAATTTCTTATACCATTTTTTTCCTTTTTTTCCATAATAATTTCATAACCCTGAGCATATTTCTTTTTCTACTACTCCATTTTAACTATTCATTTAATACTTCAACAAAATACACTTTTTGCCATTTTTCCATACGAATGAATTCCGTTTTCATTAACAATTTTCATATGCACATGATCTGTCCTTAATTGGTTAATCTCTTTTCTGTCTTCCTCATCTAAGTATTTTTCATTAAGTTTCTTATTGCCTTTACCTAATCTTATATATCCTTAATTTTCTTGCACTTCTACCCATATAGCTAAATGAACCAAAAACCCTGTTTCCTTTATTCCTCCCTGTCCTACTTTTAGGCTGTCAGATATTACAAAATAATCAATTTTAATTTTTAACTCATTTCTTTTTAAGTCCAATGTTTTTCATTATATATATATATATATATATATATATATATATATATATATATATATATATATTTATATTTATTTCATATGCCTTCCTAACATCACTTCCTACTTTTCTTCTGTTTCTTAAATTACAGTTTAAATCTCCCACTAATATTATTTCCATATTTACTTCTACATAGTTAGAATTTTTTAAACATTATTTCTTCTCTTTCTTTTATCATAAAATACACATAGTTTGCAATAATTCTATGCACCTTTTTCTTCCATCTTATGCCTATCACTATGGTCTACCTAATTCTTCTATGGCATAATCAAAACTTTTATTGTTTCATTACATAACAATGCAATACCTCAACATGCATCTTTTCCCATATTCCAAATAATGTTTCCACACCATAATGTTTCCATTTGTGGCCTTTCTTCTTCTATTACAATCTCATGTCTTCTAGTATGACTATATGCATATCAAGTGATGCACACCATTCTAAAACACCTATTCTTTGTTTAATATTTTTATATTATTAACACTTTCTGCTAAGATTCTCAGATTTTTAGTAAAATGTTACCACCTCTTTTCACATTATTCTTTACCTGTTTTATTTTCTTTCACAACTACATTTTTAAACTTTCTTTTTTCTATTTTGTACCCTTTTACTTATAGAATTATTTTTACCTCTCACCACTCACCAGCTTACATCTTTGTCTTCACTTGTTTCTTGCACTGGTTGTTCTATTTTATTATTTTCATTTTTTTTCATCTGCTATTTTTTCTTTGTTATTTATGTATTTTCAATACTCTTTTTATATACCTACACATTTGTGTGTTTGCTCGTGTTCTTTAGCTTCTATATTTTCTTCACACTCCATCTATGCATGTCCCATTTTCCCATGTTTTACATATCGCATCACATTTCTTAGCTTCATGCCACAGCTTCCCACAAATAAAACATTTTATTTTATCACAATTGCTAATCAAATGGTCATCTTTTCCACAAAAAAACAAAGTTTTGGTTATATTTGACAGAACCTCTATTTCCATTTATCACACTTGAAGTACGGATTTTTTCATTTTCTGTTTACAAAATCACTCCACAATCCCTTCCCTCAGTCCATAATCCTCTATCATCATAAATTTTTGTAACATCCATCACTTCTCTGCATACAGCCTTTAAATGATCTTTTAACACTTCTGTCTCAACTTCAGCACAAAATTGCACAATAATCCATTTTTTGTGTCTCTAGTAAATGTACTGCATAGAATTTCCAAGGATTGCAATCTTTCTTAATTTCAAATTTCCACAAGATGCAGCATATGTCTGTGCAGCAAAAATAAAGTAACAACCAAATAAATAAAAATGCTTGTGTCATGTTCTCCCAGTCTTGGTAAATAGTAGACTAGTTGTTTTGTTCTAATATGTTCCTTGATGGTCGTTGGTTTCTTAACATCAACTGAGTCATTTATCAAGAGTAGGAGAACACAATGTGAGCATATTTGATTTATCTGGTTGTTACTTTTAAATTTCTTTAAGAATTATTTTATGTACTGCCTGTTTCAAACAAAATGCTACAGTATGTCTCTTTATTTATATGTATAAAAAAAAAGCAAGCTCTTACCTTTTTTTTGTTGAAATACCAAGAGCTGCTATCACGGTGTCCCAAACCCATGTTTTGAGCTCTTTTTCTTCTTTGCTATTCAACCTTACCATGAATTTTGTTCTTGTCATCTCTTTGTTTTCTTCCAATCACTTCCCTTCTTCTTTTGCCTTTTCAGCATAAAATGTCTTCTTTATTTCTATCTGTTTCACCTCCTCCTTTTATATCATGTCCATTATTTCACCTCATGGAGCTTGTCACTTTCAAGTTCACTCTGTCTTAACATATCTTTTAAGTACATATCCCACAACATTCCCAATTGTAGTAATAAAACATCCTTGCCGTACTTCACTATATCCCTCAAACATTTCCAGAAAAAGCACCCTGAATCTTGTGAAGGTCCAACAACCTTCTTTTCCTTTACCTCCTTCATTTCTCCCTTTTGTGCCAATATGAATGGTTTCTCCACTTCTTCTGCTATACTTTCTTCATCGAACAGTATCTCTCATAAAGGCTCCACTAGCTAGCTCCATGCTTATGTGCTCCTTCTTTCACTCTGTGCCAACATCCACTTTGCAGACATTCACCATACCCCATACTGCATCTTCAAGCCACCTACATGCCTGGAACAGAAGCAAGAAGCTGGAAGTACCACCAACAATTGCATTCCCATATGCTACTAGTAGGGAAGTTCCACAATGTCCTAACTAGATTTTCCCTTTTAGTATAAATATTACCTTGGGTCTCCCCTGAAAAGAGGCTACTGGCCAAGTGGGGTACCCTGGTCAAGAAAATAAATAAATAAATAAAATAAAGCAAAACCACAAAGTTCATATTTATCATGCCTGATCATGCCCGGGACAATAACTGCAGGTTTCTGAGTTCTGCTCAAAGAAGACACACACACACACACACACACACACACACACACACACACACACACACACACACACACACACACGCATACACACACACACACACACACACACACACACACACACACACACACACACACACACACACACACACACACAGTCATGCTTTTTATCTAAAATTATTTCATGAGTTTTCAGTCAGTTTTTCAATAGTAGAAAGCAATAATGAAATATGATCCAAAGTTTCAAAAGAAAAAGAGAAGCTTTGGATAACTAAAAGATGCAGCTACAGAAACAATGCCACTATCACAGTTCCACTAGAAAACATGGCTAGAGAAAGAATTGCATTATCACAATTCTACTTCATGTCATTCATATATGTAGCAAAGACACTTCCAGTGCTGTGAATACAGTAAAATCCTGGCAGCAGTAATCTTTCAAAGTACTGGGTAGAGTGAAAAAAAAGATTACTAAGCCTACTTCTTTAAAGCAAGGACCTGATACGTGGTAACAAAAACGTGGTTTGAGGATTTGCTTGGTCAAGGATAAGTTGCAATCTTGCAGCTTGCAAAATTGGGATTTGGGTAATCTTTCTGACATCTGATGTACGTCATCATGGAGGACACAGTTCTTGAGCATGCATTTCTTAGAACAGCCAGTTATGCACAAAGTGTGGCTGTTTCTACAAATATGACAGGATGCCAAGGACAGGATAAATATTTTTAGAATGAACAGCATGGTTTCAGTGGCATTTATTTGTTTTTATTGCTTGACAGTTATAGAGCATCAGCTGCATGCTTTGAATTATTGTTAAAAAGGGTAGCAGTTATAGAATTAGTCATTTTAACATTGGATGTTACACACACATGCACGCATACAAATATGAACACATACATGTATCATGTATGCATGCTTACACACACACACACACACACACACACACACACACACACACACACACGCATACATGCACACGCATACACGCACACGCTCACTCAAACACACACACACACACACACACACACACACACACACAGAACTATGGACAGTTGTGAAACGAATTATTTGCCTGTGGCCTTATGGCCTCTCTTTTAGATGTACAGGGAAACTAGAGCACCTGGCAATTAGCCATGCATGAGGAGGATTTGAAAACTCTCTACTGAAGACTTCTCAGCTGATAAATTAAATGGAGAAGCATGCATTGTCAGTGGGTTCCTAACAGAAGACCGAAGATGCATTTTGTCGAATACTTTTTGGTCAAACTTGAAATGTCAAAAACGCAAAATGATGAAGTGGCATATAAGCGAATTCTTTGCCTGGGAAAGAAGTCACTTGGCCGCTTCCGTCACTTTGCCATTTTTGGCACTGTAGTATGATCTCGGGGTTGATATATTTAAGCAGGGGGGTGTGGGGGGCACAGCCCCCATGTCAGGAGGTGTGGGGGGCAAATCCCCCCACTTTATGTAATGTTTGAATGTGTTTTTTTTTTTTGGGAACAGCGATTTTTTTCCCTGGGAAAAAAAATCGCTGTTCTAGTAGTTCGATGTGTTTTAAATTCAAACTTTTGAGTTCGATATAACAACGTTTGATCATTTGTTTGTTTGTTGTTATAATTTAGACCCTTTGTCAGCAACAATGATAACTGCCGTGACTCAATCAAAAGCTGTAAGGACAAGAAGAGTAATTACCACTGATTCCCTTCCAAACAAAGAAACAAAAAATGCCTCTTTGCTCTATACAATATGGTTTATATTGCTTGTCTTAACTGTTCTGTCTGGTACAAATCCATACTGGGTGAGCATGAAATTTTTTTTAATTTTCAGTAAATATACACGCTATGTAACCTCATAACTCCTGAGCATTTTCCAACAGTCTGTCCACAGAATACTGGCATTCATTTCTATTGCTGTTTGTATGTAAAACCTAAACTCCATAATGGTTCAACATCTATTTGTGACATTTTCAGGGACTGTTACTGTGATAATTATCCACAATACATGAAAAAAAAACATTGGACATTCTATCTTCAAAGATAAAATTGCTGCTGAATTTATATTTTGAAGAAAAAATAAATCAGAATTTTAATGTCATTTCATATACCTCAATAAACAAATAATGAAAGGATTAATTTTATACAGAAACACATACTCCTTTTAGGTATGATATCCCATGACCATTAATGTTGTTCATAGCTTTTGTTTATTTTACTCTGAAGAGAATATAAGATCTATGCATTTCTTTTCATCCAATTGTTCTGCAAAAGTTATACTCTGTTAATTTGCAAAGATCAATCTAGCCTGAATTCCACCATAACTACTATCTCTGTACTGCATCCATATATTCTTAATGACATTTTCAGGACAAGACCATTTGATAATTCCATTTTCATTGTGGCACAGCTATATTTCTTTTGGAGAAAGTAAACAGTAGAATGTAAAATACAGACATACCTCACAGAGCTTGGCTATATTTTTATGTAACATATAAATATGGCACAAAGTATTACTTTTTCCTAAAAAAAGAATATTAGTTGGGTTTTTAATTCATAAGAATACTTGAATCATATGACTCCAATACATAATGAGTGTGTCAGCTTTAAAATGCAATATATAGCTATAGATATAGATATATAGATTTTTTTTTGTGTAAAAGTAATGGCAAACACAGAGTATCCAAATATCTATAAAAGACTACTGTTGGTACCTAGCAAAAAAGGGCCATTTCTCTGTGACTGTAAGAAATATACCAACTTTTTTAGAATAATATATCATTAATTTATCTACTGGTTCCAAGCTGTATATAATACAGACAACTTTATCTCCTTGTGATCCAATTTATTGCATGAGTCTAAGTCGGGGCTGATGTACAAATGAATATTGAAAAAAAAAAATCAGTATTTAGGAGGAATAAACTGGATTTTTGATTTTGCTAAGTATACTTTGTACAATAATTGCCTTAAATGCCCTTTGATGAGTGCACTATGCATCAGTTGCATACAACAGCACCAATAATAAAGGCAAACCTCGGGATTCATGAAAGCTAAAACTCCATGCAGGAATAGTGTAGTAGCTCCTGCATGGAGTTCAATACTAAGCAATTCAGCAAACAGCTGATCTGACGTGTACAAGCCTGTCTACACTGTTCCTGCATGAAAGACCATTCGGCATGCTAATCTCCTCATTTGGTGGTGAAAACCATTCAGATGAGGCGAATTAGTGATTCAGGAAGCTGCCAGGTCTCCATGTAGGAACAGTGTCAGTGCAGAAATGTGTTCAGTTATAAACTGAACATATTTCTGCAAAAAAGAAGACGGGAGGCATGACGGCACAAATAAAAGCACATATTCACATCTGTAGGCATGTCAATGGCCAAATATATGGCCACTGGCATGAATAAATGTTTAATTTTAATAAAAAATAAAAAAATAATTTTGTGGCCAATTTTGGCCGTTTAAGCATAGAGCAGCGGCACGCAAACACGATCGTGACAAAAATAAAAAAAACTGTGAAAACTCAACTTTAAAGAAAATCTGCATTTTGCCATTATAGTCTATGACATGTAGAATCAAAACAATACCAGGGGACAGTGGTTATCAAGACTTAGTGTCTGTGCAGTATCTATGGGCTAAGACAGTGGGGTATACAAATGAGGGAAAATTTACTGAATCACAAAATATGGTAAGTCCAAAACCCGCACTTAACCATGTAGGTGCTAGAACATGATCCTGTAGGCAGGAGGAGCAACTAATATGAAAAGGGGGTGTGTCATGCTTGCTATAAGCACATTGGAGCACTGTTGCCCAGGTTTGTACTTAGCTAAGCCGAGAAAAGAAAGGGGGTGTGTCTGAAGCTGTATAACTTTATTTACTCCAGCTAAACAGGTTTGTGCGGCATGCAGCAGGTCTTAAACACACAAAAAAAAAAAAAAACACAGAAAATGGCAGCACTGTGTATATGTAAGCAAGGGGGTGTGTTTGAGGCTGTACAGCCTTGTTTACCTTTCCTAAACAGGTGTGAGCAGTGCACACTGGGATTTAAACCAGAAAAATAAAACAGATATACAGGAAATGGCAAGTGGAACAAGAAAAAAAAGGAAATAGCAGAATAGAGGCACTCAAATACAAGTAATAGAGCTGGCAGGTGGAATGTATTATACTCAGCCAATCACACAGGTAGCATCTGCAGCACACCACTATAAACTATGCAAACACCTTTCAGTCTGTTTTTTTCCCAAAAACTCTACACCACCGGTGTGCACAGATTGGGAAATTTTACCTGACAAAACTAACAAAATGTTAGGAGCTGCTGTCGCTCTTATACATCAGTATGTGCAAGAGGTTGAGGGTGGCGAAGTGGACAATGCTGTCAATTGCCCCATACTGATGAGGAGGTGGAGAAGAGTGTTCATGCCCAGGGTAATCTACCAGGGGCTACATGATCTGGAGATAGTAGAGTGCTTCAGGGTGGACAGGGACATACTGCAGCAAATTGTGGAGCTGTGCCAGCCTTCTCTCACAACCAGAACAAACATAGGGGAACCCATCCCAGTTGGTACCAAGGTATGCATACCTCTAAGAATACTAGCTACAGGTACTTTCCAAAGACCAACTGGGAATATCATAGGGGTCTCACAGGCATCTGCATCCAGGGTAGTCCACCAGTTCCTGGATGCCATGGGACCACATGCCGAGCAGCACATTAAATTCTCCACCACCCATGAGGAGAGGACCCGCAATATGCATCTCTTCCACCATGTAGCAGACTAGCCAGAGGTACTGGGTGCCATAGACTGCATGCACATCCACATCAAAGCACCACCTGCTGACCTGGGTAGGGTCTACATAAACTGCAAGGGGTTCCACTCCATCAATTGCCAGGTCGTGTGTGATGCCCAGGGCATTATCATGAATTTGTGTGCTGGCTGCCCTGGAAGCTATCAAGACTCCCACATCTGGCATTCCTCACAGCTGTATCAGTGGTTTGCCAGGGGGAAATCCCATATGGTCATTAAGTGGTGGATGCTGGCTATGCACTGGAGCCATGGATGATGACACCCATCAGAAATGCACACACACCCACACAAGAATGCCATAATGAGGCACATGCACAAACCAAGATCATTATAGAGAATATGTTTGGGATACTCAAGTCACGGTTCTGCTGCCTTAATATATCCAGTGGAGCCTTGCAGTACTCTCCTGTCACATGTGCACACATGGTCATAGTACATGCCATGCTACACAATATGCTCCTGTGGAAACAGCTGCAGCAAGAACAAAATGGGGAAGGGCCACACAGCCCCCCACCATTGCCAAGACCTCCACAGGCACAGAGTGACTCGGAGGAGGAACATCTTGAGCCTACCTATGTAGGCAGACTAAGGTGTGCCCAGTATGTCCTGGCATTGGCAAGAGGCAATGCATAGCACACACACTGACACTGTAGGGCCCCAGGGACAGATCTCTCTCTGCCTGACTCACACACACACAGTAAAATGGATGCCAAACATCACACCACCTATACCTGACCATGTATAGGCAATGTACTGCATGCATCCAACACAGTCAGCCCTCAAGCATCACCCGCACAACAGCTGCAGGCACAAGGTAAGCCAGTCTCTGTAACAAAATAAATCAATGGAGTGGAATTCTCTGATAGCATATCTATGGTATCAACCAATCATGTAAGGGAATGGGGTGGCTAACTGGGATAGCAGCAGACAACTGACAGCTCTGTGGGACAGCAGGATGCATATCCCCAGTACTGCCCTACCTACCATCCTAGTCGACAGATACCACTGCAGTATATGCCGTGAGCCAAATAACTGCGGGGGTCATGGGTCACATAAATGGATGTCAAAGTGGGGCTCCCATACCCACCACTAACCCCACACAGCAGATCAGCTGTAGACAGCCATAGAGAAATGCCTGGCAAAGGCACCCACATGGTGATATCCATGAAATCCCCACCCACAGAACTTTGCACAGTGATATCACAGCAAGCCTGGCAACGGCAGTATGGCTTTGAAAGATAAGAAGTCTGAAACTACAAATGTCTATGCCAGAACAATCTGACTGGTGGTTGATACTGATAAGCTTGTAGTCTAAAATATAGGGCACACCACTATGCTACATGGGGCTAAAATGTTAAGAAAATATCAGCACAGTCTCTGCAGATGTGTATCGTGTACAGTCATGTCACCCCCCCCCCCAGTCCCATAGAAATGTAATAACATGTTCCTTGACTTAAGCAGCATCCAGCTGTCACACAGAGTGATGGTACAATAGTAACAGGAAGCAATTATCAGGAACACCCACATTCAACTCACTGATGACATCCCAGGGGTGTCTCCAGTCTGCAGCCTGTGAACATATGATCATCAGAATGCACTGCCCTTCTACAGATGGCCTGCATATGTCACACCTGGCCTACAGGCCTCTGGCAAATGCCTATGACTCACTCACAGTGCCCTATAGGGAGTGTCATGGGGTCCATAACACCAACATAACACAGTCGACAAAATGCAAAGAAAGGCCATGCTGACAACTGCTAGAAGCAAACCTGCCAGCCTCAGGGAGCCAGAAATTGGGACAAAGCCATGGATAATAGGGTGACGAAGGTCCAAAGAGAAAGACACCTGTAAAATACTGCTCTAATAATGTTCTAAAGTTGATGGAAAGATTTGTAATAGCATGGAATGTCTGAGGGACATGAAGTCTGAAACTGCAATGTCAACTGTCAGTAATATCTGACTTCAACCCTGAGTGACTTGCAAAACACTTTTTCTGGAAAACCACACTTGTTTGGGTAACCAGCAAGATATATGAGTCATGGATGTAGTCATTCTGTGATACTCTGTACAGCGGGCAGGCAGGGTTAGGAGTTTAAACATGGAAATGCACTCACTGCAGGCAGGCCAAACCCTGGAAGATGGTGACATGTCTGCAGCCACAGAACCCTGGGCCACAGCCATGGGGAGTAACACACCCCTCCCTGATCACTCATCCTATACAACATCCTGACCCCATCATGTGGCCATCCGAGCAAAATGAGGTGGGACATACATATGTGTGGCAAACACACACCTCCAGGTTGGTCAAACAGTCTGACACAAACAAGACCCTCCAAGTGCAGTCAACCATTGAGGACAGCCCAATGCAATGTGCTGGTAGCAATAGGAAAACATATCTGCCTAGGACAAACACACCCCACATATCCTATTCCCTAAAAATCTATCGGGAGTCTGCCTGTCACTCTGATCCTGTCTGACTTATATTACCCACCTGTGGACTGGAAATCAGACCAGGCCAGAACATAAATGCACAGAGATTCCATCATTGTAATATATCACCAAGGTGCTGGACCATTTCCGCAACACCAGCAGTCAATCACTTGTAGGCACACCCCCTCAACAGGCTGGATTGCGCAAGAGTGCATAGCATTTGGAAAGCTCCAAATAGACCAGCAAGGCAGCACAGAGTTCAATAGATTTATTGAATACTGATAAATATAACAAACTAGTTTCGGCCAACAGCCTTCTTCAGTGTAAAACAGTATAGTCAGGTTCATTAGAGTCATCATTTAAATACATATCAAGAGACAATCAAAAAAATTGAGCTCATGAATATTAATAAATTTAGAACATATTTATAAGACATGATTTAAGGCACTTAAAGTATGTCATACAAATGTACAGTGAAAGATAATATATACACTAGTGAGGTCCGTCCATAACAAGGAAGGTAACCACCAAATAAATACATGAAATTTGGCAAATTATTAGTATATTCTGACATGTCCATCTGGCCATGTATTCATACTTGTTATCTAATTTTGGTCATTCCATATTGAATAAACAACTGTCACGTACTGTTGAGCAGTTCTTGGTTAAAGACACCACAAGTAATAAATAACAAGTACTTATGTTCAAAAGGACTCAAACATGCTATATCATAAGGGAGCATATGTTTGACAGGTTAAGTTGTATATATATACACATATGTGTATATATAGATTTATAGTGAGCAAAACAGATAGTAGACATAGAACACAATGTAAAAATTAGATCGACAATGATGATGGTAACAGCCTAAACATAAAGGCTTAAACATTTCTTCAGAATAGGCATTATAGATATTGTATATCCAGTACATATATGGAAAAAGCTCAGACATTCTGTGTCAAAAAGGGGATAAATTTGAGAAGTTGAATTTTATATACACAAATGTGTATATATGTATATATAGTGGAAAAACAAGTATTACACAAAATACAATATGACCAAAAGTCAGTGGTATGGGTAAGACCCTCAACATGGGGCTTAACTTCCAAAACAAGAAAAGTGACAGTAGATGCATCTGGTTTCAAGTGATGTTAAACTAACATATATAAATGCTCCATCACCTAGCTGGCAAATTAAGTACCTTTCATTCTTACTCCCACAGAAATAGAAATATTTCATTGACTACATTTGGCCACCGCCCATATCATAAATAATATTGCAGGATAGCCCTTATGGCTCAATATCTAAACACCCTGTTCAATACCGAACCAGGGTATTTGGACATTCATAATCCATGTACTTAAGGACCTATAGGTAGGAGACAAATAGAAATCCACAACTTAGTGTTCTATTGTTCAATGTACTAATACAAACTAACCATATTCACTATAAATGATCATTCAGTCCCGGATGAAATAAACCCCCCAATGTAATAATCCAATATTTCTCTTTTTGATCCAGTAGCCCATGCCAACCTTGTTTGTTGGTTCTGTCTCCAGAAATACGGTCAATGACCATAAACGTGAACCTAGCTTGAGGATGTTTTAGTGTGTGTTGATATAGGGCACTGGTCTCCTTATGGTTTTTTATATCACTGCAATGTTCGTTCATTCTAAATCTCAAAGCTCTGGAGGTTTGTCCAACATAAAATCCCCCACAGTGACATGAAGCCAGGTACACCACCCAGTCGCTACTACAGTTTCCAAAGATCTTGATGTCAAAAACTCTACTGGTATTACGACTGGTAAACGCCTTGGATTTCAGCATATGTTGACAGGAACCACAATGGCCACAAGGGAATGACCCAATAAGTTCATCACCATGAAGTGTCAATTGTTTATGGATAGTCCCCCCACTTGCCATATGTTTAAAATGTGAAAAATAGGAGCCTAAGGTTTTACCACGTTTGTATGAGAAAAGACAACGGGGTCCCAAAATACTTCGCAGCTTATCATTGGCCATTAAAATGTTCCAATGTTTATTGATAATGTTTCTAATCATATTAATGTTCCTGCCATAAGTGGTGATGAATCTGACACGTATTACGAGTGGATTGATTTTTATTCTTATTCTGATATTGTAATAAGTCATCCCTCACAAGACGATTAGCTCTACTCTGAGCCGACACAATATCAAATCTGTCATATCCCCTGTTGGTAAATCTCTGACTGAGATCCCTACTGGCCAATTGATATTCCTCCATGTTGGAACTGAGACGTTTGATACGTATAAATTGGGATATGGGAATACTCCTGATAGTGTGACGGGGATGTAAACTTGATGCATGTAACAAGGTGTTATA
Source organism: Protopterus annectens (assembly GCF_019279795.1). Classification (NCBI taxonomy): domain Eukaryota; kingdom Metazoa; phylum Chordata; order Ceratodontiformes; family Protopteridae; genus Protopterus; species Protopterus annectens. The sequence continues at coordinate 1,069,717,624 of NC_056731.1, read as the reverse complement.
TATATATACTGTTACACCAGTATGGGTTGCAACTTAGGGACGTATCAAACTATTATTTGAATACCAACTGATTTTTCATAGTGCTCATTTATTTTGACTATATTTATGGATTATGTTTTCACACAAACTGTTATGCTTTGGGCAAATGAGGTCGTAGTTTAAACTGGACCCAAGATACATGCAGGGTATATAGAAACGGTGTGGAATTTCAGTATTTTTGCATGTGCCGAGTGCATATTTGATACATGGTTATTTTGGGATGTATTAAACGTGTACTGGTAGATCATTTGACTTGCGACAGTGTTCGGTTCTATATGCCTGTTTCTACGGAAAGTGTTTTCAACACACTTGCTATGTTTTGGGCGTACTAGGTTGTCAGTTACTTAACTGGCCCGAGATATATGTTGGGCCTATTGAGACTCTGTAACATTTTTGTTTTTTGGCATATTCCTATGCAGGTATTCTTTATATAATTGGAGGATGATTACTATTTGTGGCCTGCAGGACTGGGAGCTGGGAATCATACATTGAGCAGGGAGACAGCAATTAAAAATTATATACGTTCCATAAACATTATATGTGGGGGCACTATCAGAACTATGATCCTTATCTCAAGGAATTTGATATAACCAGTTGCTATATTGAGTGTTTTGAACCGTATTGACATTCAATAATATAACTGTGATGTTTTGGTTACGTGAAGTATTACATACAAACTATATTGGTTTGGGACTGCATGTGTTTATACATCCTTTTTGGCTTACAAACAGTATACTTACTGGTATTATGGTTATGTAATATATGCTACTGTGGGGGATTTTATGTTGGACAAACCTCCAGAGCTTTGAGATTTTAGAATGAACGAACATCGCAGTGATATAAAAAACCATAAGGAGACCAGTGCCCTATATCAACACACACTAAAACATCCTCAAGCTAGGTTCACGTTTATGGTCATTGACCGTATTTCTGGAGACAGAACCAACAAACAAGGTTGGCATGGGCTACTGGATCAAAAAGAGAAATATTGGATTATTACATTGGGGGGTTTATTTCATCCGGGACTGAATGATCATTTATAGTGAATATGGTTAGTTTGTATTAGTACATTGAACAATAGAACACTAAGTTGTGGATTTCTATTTGTCTCCTACCTATAGGTCCTTAAGTACATGGATTATGAATGTCCAAATACCCTGGTTCGGTATTGAACAGGGTGTTTAGATATTGAGCCATAAGGGCTATCCTGCAATATTATTTATGATATGGGCGGTGGCCAAATGTAGTCAATGAAATATTTCTATTTCTGTGGGAGTAAGAATGAAAGGTACTTAATTTGCCAGCTAGGTGACGGAGCATTTATATATGTTAGTTTAACATCACTTGAAACCAGATGCATCTACTGTCACTTTTCTTGTTTTGGAAGTTAAGCCCCATGTTGAGGGCCTTACCCATACCACTGACTTTTGGTCATATTGTATTTTGTGTAATACTTGTTTTTCCACTATATATACATATATACACATTTGTGTATATAAAATTCAACTTCTCAAATTTATCCCCTTTTTGACACAATGTCTGAGCTTTTTCCATATATGTACTGGATATACAATATCTATAATGCCTATTCTGAAGAAATGTTTAAGCCTTTATGTTTAGGCTGTTACCATCATCATTGTTGATCTAATTTTTACATTGTGTTCTATGTCTACTATCTGTTTTGCTCACTATAAATCTATATATACACATATGTGTATATATATACAACTTAACCTGTCAAACATATGCTCCCTTATGATATAGCATGTTTGAGTCCTTTTGAACATAAGTACTTGTTATTTATTACTTGTGGTGTCTTTAACCAAGAACTGCTCAACAGTACGTGACAGTTGTTTATTCAATATGGAATGACCAAAATTAGATAACAAGTATGAATACATGGCCAGATGGACATGTCAGAATACACTAATAATTTGCCAAATTTCATGTATTTATTTGGTGGTTACCTTCCTTGTTATGGACGGACCTCACTAGTGTATATATTATCTTTCACTGTACATTTGTATGACATACTTTAAGTGCCTTAAAACATGTCTTATAAATATGTTCTAAATTTATTAATATTCATGAGCTCAATTTTTTTGATTGGCTCTTGATATGTATTTAAATGATGACTCTAATGAACCTGACTATACTGTTTTACACTGAAGAAGGCTGTTGGCCGAAACTATTTTGTTATATTTATCAGTATTCAATAAATCTATTGAACTCTGTGCTGCCTTGCTGGTCTATTTGGAGCTTTCTACTTGGTTTGGACCGTGCATCCCCTCGTGCATAGGATTTGGTTCACTCTGCATAGCATTTGGCCCATAAACCTGGTGTGTGCATCATCCATCCTGTATTCCTCTGGTAAATCACTGTAATGATCTGAGGAGGTATGTCACAAGGTACTAAACAATACATGACAGAGTCAAATGGCATATATGACAGATGTCTGCTAGACAAAGCCCTGTAACCCTAGCAACCCATACATTACTGAGAGAAATTATCACAATCATTGTATAGCCCAGTGTCCCCACATTTTGATAAGCTATCCCCACATATCCTGCACCAACAGGTTGAGAGGTATGGCTGTAGCACAAAACAAATTGGACTGGAGTACAACAATCCCTGTATTGTAGTTCCACATGTACTATAGAAGGACACACTGGGCATGCTCATACACTTTGAGAAATGTCAGTAGGCTCTAGGAATGAACAAACCTTTCCCACCCAGTGCACTTCATATTGCCCCAAGCAGTCCTGAAGATGTCTGTCACCATGGAAGTCACTTTTGTTTACCCCACCCCAATAAACTCTGTGGCACATGTGATAACTGCATAATACTATAGTACAAATAACTAGTTAGGTAGGACTTCTAATCTCAGTCCTGCCAAATGTAAAAGTGTGTGTGCGCTCACAACTAAAAGCTTTTGGGTCCATTCAAACCCAGGATGCTTCTCCTTTCCCTACTTTAGCAGCCCTGCAGATATCAGTCATCTTAGAAGTGCCTTCCATCAGGCCTCAGCCCCATAAGCATGATGGTACAAATAACTAGTTCAGTAGGAGTTTTAATCTCAGTCCTGGTAAATGTAAAAGTGTATGTGTGTGTGTGTGTGTGTGTGTGTGTGTGTGTGTGTGTGTGTGTGTGTGTGTGTGTGTGTGTGTGTGTGTGTGTGTGTGTGTGTGTGTGTGTGTGTGTGTGTGTGTGTGTGTGTGTGTGTTTGTGTAAGACTGAGGGATTTGTGTGTTTGTTTGTTTATAGGTAAAACAGTTTTATGCCATTGCCACCCACAACACTTCACAGTGCCTCACCTTATCAGTCCAGGTGATGTCAGTCCCTTATCAGCAACCTTGGCCAGTTGTCAGCCCTGTAAGCTCAATAGTGTGTATGATAAATGCTTAACACTGTAGTACAAATGACTAGTTTGGCAAGGGTTCGACTCTTGTATCCGGCAAATGTGTGTGTGGGTATGTATGTTTGTAAGTAGAAGTATTTTGATATGTTTCCCACCCACTGCCCTACTTTATCAGTTCTGCTGATGTAATTCCCCATGTCACCACCTTTGGCCAACTTGCAGCTCAGTAAGCTCTATAGTGCATGCGGTAACTGCATAACACTGTAGTACAAATCACTAGTTAGGTAGGGATGCTATTCTCACATCTGGCAAGTGTGTATGTGTGTCAGTTTGCAGGACAAAGTATTTTGATACATTTACTACCCACTGCACTACTTTATCATTCCTGCTTATGTCATTCCCTTTATAGGTTCACAAGTGTGTAGTAGGTAATGACCCAGGAGCCTTAACAAGTCTAGCACATAGAAGGATCTTACCATTGTGCCACGCGATGTTACATCCCAGTGCCTGTATCAAGTATAGCCACTGCAGTGATCCTTGGGTCGAACTGTCTATTACCCATCCACGCATCAAGATTTCTCTGGGACAGGGTCAGCTAGGTGCTCTGCATGACATCTATGGGAAGTGTATTCCAGGGCATGTGCAGTCTCTTGATGAGGGACCTGTCCCACCAGCATGTTGCGGTGATTGTGGTACTGAGGTAGAGGTCTCTACAATGTGTGGTGCGGATTGATTTATATGTAGCATTTGTAAACCAGCTGGGTCAGACATGGCTTTGTAAGTCAAGCACAGATATCTGCTAATTAGATGATATGATGCAGAGAATAGCTTGGGTCTTCTGAGTCTTTCTGTGTAGGATGTATGTTTAATGTCTAGGAACCATTTTGTGAGGTGCTTCTGTGGCTTCCCCAGCTGTAGCAGGTGTCTAGTGAGGTACATGGCAAATGGATAATACTTGGGAAGTGGTCTAATGAGGGAATAGTAGACATATATCATTACCTCTGTCTTCCTGGATGCAAAACCCTTGGAAATGCAATATGCCATATAGAAGGACTTCCTGACCACAGTGGCAATGCGGTGCTTGAAGGAGAAGTTGCTGTCAACCTGTGTCTCTAGATCTCTTATAATGCCTGCAGTGTTCATTGGGTTCCCATTGATGTGGAAATTACTGGGAAATGAGTGCCTTACCAAAGGGGATGATGATGCATTTTGTGGTGTTAAGCATCTGGCCATGGTTTCCACACCACTCATTGGTCTCAGTGAGTCCAGTCTGTAAGATGTCTTCATCACTTGTGGAGTTCATGATAGCTTCCATCTTGAAGTCCTCTGTGAACTTGGTCAGCCAGAGTTTCTCTGTGTTGGGCTGAACTCCTGAGAAGTAGATGCCAGGCAGGACACTATTCAGTACTGATCCCTGTGGGACTCCACTCGTGACTGCTTGCCAGTCTGACTTGAAGTTTGCCACTGCCACACTGTGTGTTCTGTGAACCAATTTGCAAACCACCCACATATATAAGGGTTGATGTCTAGTTTGTTGGATTTACCAATAATCCCTGACTGAGGAATGGTATCAGAAGCCCAGACCAGATTGAGGTAGGCTGTATGCAGTGCCTTACTGTCATACACAGCCCTGGTGACTCACTGAAAGACGCCAACCAGGTTCAGCAGGCATGATCTTCCCATTCACAAAGCCAAACTGTGTGGGGTCCAGAGTTAGGAGATCACCCATATCTTGGTCAATCAGGTCCCTGATGATGTGCCCATACCCGTACATAGTAGACTTGTCAGGCTAAGAGCCCAATAATTCCAATGGTCTGAAGATGCTACCCCTTTATGGAGAGGGATGACTGTAGTAGTGTGCCATTTTGGAAGGACAAAGCCTGAGGTGAGGCTGTGACTAACCAGGGTACACAGATGTGGTGCCAGGTCTCTTTGTATGTCATGTAGAACACAGCCACGGATATACAGGAACAACTGACCAGCACCCGAACCTGCAAAACACCATCAACCACAACCAATGATTTGACCTAGGTTTCGTCTTTATTCAGACTTCTTCAGAACGACATTAAACAAATCAATTCAACCTATTCCAGCTTTATACGACAAAAATCATGACATCATTACATAATTTAATAATTGTCATCTAACTTATTTAAGGTAGACTAAACATACTCAACCAAAAAATTAATTAAAAAAAATATATAAAAAAATATATATAATTGAATAAGTAAATGCAATATTATGCTCTTACTTAAAAAATACTAAAAACATATAAATATGCAATGAGAAACATATAAACTCATCACCCAAGAATATGCTTTAATTTTAAAATGGGGGCAATGCTGATGTGGTCATTAATGCCAGGAAATACCGTGGCATTCAACCTTAATTGCCACCTCATCTCACTGATATCAAGATGGATATCTAAAACATTACCCTGCACATCCTTAACAATTTTTTGTATCACACAGAATTTAAACTCATGCCCACTATGCGACTCAATGTGTCTATACAAGGCATTCGTCTTTTTCATATGCCTTATGTCAGACATATGTTCATTAATTCTATCTCTAAAGGCTCTGCTGGTTTTGCCAACATAAAACGCTGGACATTGGCCACATTTTGCTATATAAACCACATTTTTAGAATGACAATCAAAATGTCCATGTAATTTGATTGACACACCAGCCACATACAGCTTAGAATCCGTGGGCAACACAAGGTGACACACACTACATCTTCCACATTTGAAATTCCCAATTGCCCTACCAGTAGGGTTAAATGCAAATTATACCATGACCCCCCCCCAAAACGTGCACGCTGATTGGCCAGCGTGCCTGTTGTAAATCGAGTTATACTAATGGAAAAAGGTCCGGTCGCCCGGACTTTTTTCCATTAGTATAACTCGTTAAACACTGTCTCGCTATGTTAAATGGGTTTAACATAGCGACAGCTTTAAAATAAGCAACGGAGATCTCCGCTGCTTATTTTAAAGCTGTCTCGCCATGTTAAACCCATTTAACATAGCGAGACAGTGTTTTAAAGAAACGGAGAAAGCAAGATCTCCGTTGCTTTTAGTGTCGCTATGTTAAATGAGTTTAACATAGCGAGACAGTTTTAAAATAAGCAACGGAGATGTCCGTTACTTATTTTAACTGTCTCGCTATGTTAAACTCATTTAACATAGCGAGACTAAAAGCAACAGAGATCTTGCTTTCTCCGCTGTTTTGCTCACAGCTCTGATGTACTGCGCAGGCGCGCAGTACATCAGAACCGCAGCGGATGCCAGACATCTGCGGAAGGGCAGTAAACAGGCATTATACTATGCCATTATTTAAGAAAAGTAACAGTTTCTTTTCTTAAATAATGTCATGTATAATAACTCACGCCTGTGTGGTAATGCTAAATTACCCACGGTTGGCTTTTGGTCCGGCTTCGCCTCGACCAAACCACACCAACCGTGGGTAAATTTAGCATTACCCACACCCAGTCGTGGGTTATTGCTATAATTGTCACCCTTCTCCAATAATTGTTTGAATGATGTTGCCTTTCTAAAAACACATTTTGGGTGACTACTGAGTTTTTACCATACCAAATTGTCAAGCCTAAGCAACTTCCAATTATTAAACACTATATCCCTAATATTTAACGTATCAAAGGAATAAGTGGTAATGAAATAAAGGTCACATGCTGAAGCTCCCTTAATGGCATTTGCCAATGATGATTGATCACCTCCAATGTTAGAATTATCCACTCCATTATTAACCTCAGCACCCATAATCATAGGGTCATTACACACCATCCCCTTTAGCAATGACCAATACGTACCATCACCTCTCTTTCGCTTTACCTCATCTGCCACGGCTTGACACAATCCCTCAGGATAGCCTCTCCTAATAAACATACTATTAATGAAATCTACCTCCCTTAAAAAATCCAAGTCATCACTAATCATTCTGGCAGCCCTGACCATCTGCCCTTTAATAATAGCTTTTTTCTGATGGTCGGGATGCCAGCTAGAGTTACTAAGATATGAATTGGAAAAAGTAGCTTTCCTGTGAATAGTAGAAATCAAAGTATGCTTAATGGGATCTATTTTCAAATTCACATCCAAGTAGGTAATCTTGTTGAAGGCATGGGTGAACTTCAAAAAATACACTGTGTTGTTAATATACTCAACAAAACTATTCACATCTTCGACACTACCATCCCACACTATAAACAAATCATCTAAAAAATGGGTGTAGTGCCGAATATTGGACTTAAACCTACTGGTAAAAACATATTCCTGCTCCCAAAAAGACATAATATAATTTGCATAAATGGGGGCACAAGCCGCCCCATAGCTACACCTGTGACTTGCTTAAAATAATGTCCCTCAAAGAAAATATAATTGTTATTTAAAACTATTTCCATCAAGGAAATGAACACATTTATATGATCCTGGTCGTATAATCCGGTTTTGAGAAGTTGCAGCTCCAACCATTCCAAACCTATATCATTAGGTATAACAGAAAAAAGGTTGATTACATCGATAGTTAATAAAATGATATTATCATTAATTTCGACTGTTCTTAATTTATCCAAAAATTGCCAAGAATCCTTGGTAATATAATCAAATAATTTAATTCCTTTTTGCAAGTGGAAGTCCAGAAATTTACTTATAAAACAAGTTTTACTACGTTTGCCATCTACAATAGGCCTAAACTTAACATCCTCTAGTCCCTTGTATATCTTTGGAATCCCAAAGATACTACTCACCACAGGATGTTCATTTTTTATAAAAAAATACTCTGATTCATCAATTTGCCCTTGCATTAACAAATCCTCAATTAACAAGTCTACCTTAGAAAAAGCTATATTTACTTGATTTAAACTGCTTTCCTCATAGGTGTCTCCACTTAACATAATTAACATATGATTAATATAATCATTCCTATCCATGACAACTACACCACTGCCCTTATCAGGCTTCATGAATCTGATAGACCTGTCACATCAACTCATTTAAAAGGGCAGATTCATTTTTGGTTAAGTTATTGGCCTTACTAAACACCTTAACCCCACAAGCAGTTTAACTTCTATTAATGTAGTCCCTAATATCAAGCTCACAAATCTTCTCAAATAACCCGACTATATTGTTAGAAAAGGGTATGAACTTACTAGGCTTTCTTAAACCATCCCTTCCCCCTTCTGCTACACCTTGAAACATCAATCTCAAATTTGAAATGTAAAACTGCTTGTGGGGTTAAGGCATTTAGTAAGGCCAATAATTTAACCAAAAATGAATCTGCCCTTTTAAATGAGTTGATTAGTGACAGGTCTATCAGATTCATGAAGCCTGATAAGGGCAGTGGTTTTACAAGCGAATTGTTCATGTCATGAGTCACATAAAAGGCTGGGAAAGGTGTGGACTGACATATTGTGGTCTCAATCAGTATATATCAGAAACAAATGGCATCTTAACAGGTGTGTGTATACATTTTATATCCACTGTATAACAGTAATGTTTCACACATGTCCCTACCTTAGTCAGTTTGTCCAACACATTTTGCTGGTGTCTGTCAAGACATCTTGCACTGACAGGTTGTGAGGTATGTTATGGGAATCCTAAATTCTCTTCAGATAGGCCCCTGTGGTGTCCACTGTGATGCAATACAATTAACCTCACCACAAGTGAACATGCACATGCAATATGGCTATTAGTCATAGTTGTGTGCATGGTAACTTGCACACCCTCCACATGCCTGGGTATTGCCAAAGCACAGCTGAACAATTCCATACTCACCAGCTTCAGGCTGCTGTCCCATTTATAGACCAGAGTGACCTATGTAGTTGTGGGAGAGAGTTATTGTTAGCAGAGTCACATGTTCCCCTGGTAAAAGATGGATGCAACACGTCTGTACATTTACAGTACAACACCCAATACTGCACAATTTGCTGTCCTTCACTATCGATTTGCACTTCTGTGAATTAGAAACCCCCATCCACAGCTGCAATCTGATCTGGTACACGCATGTAGATACTGTACAGGTACAAGTATGTCTCATACAGTAGTCTTCTAATCCCCACTGGGACCTTGCCTGCATGCTCCTTGTCCATTGTGTGGGTGCCATCCACCTCCAGCAAGTGGGGCTTTGTACCCTGGTGTTGTGCTGTGATGGGTGGCCCACGCTTGGCAAGGAGGTCCTCATTTGGTGTCAGTGGGGACTGCATGGCTGGCCTCCCACCTGTGGTTGTGGGGTCCCTGGCCATGGCAGCAGCCCTTTGCCAGGCACGGCGCATGACATTGGTGGCAAGATGCCGCACATGCTCATATGTACGTGTGTGCAGGTTCACCTAATTTACCCTGTGGACAGGGTCATCCCACAGGATGGTCCTCTGCCACAGATGTTGCTGGCATCAGCCCAACAGTACTGTGTATATCACATTGCATTCTGCTGCTGAAAAGGTCTCCAGCCAGTGATGTGACATTGCATCTGGTAGACACTAAAAGGGAAGCACATCACAGGACCCCATACATTTGGCAACAGTATGCTCAGTACCTGCACATGTACCTTGAATACCAGTAGCCAACACTCACAATCATACCAGTAGCTACCACTCACAACCACACCATATCCCTGTAATCTATCAGCTTGCATTGCACTCGTGGTCCTGATGAGTCATATTGCCTGCAGTGAGGGCAAGTTGTTTGCATAATCCATCATTCCTCAATCTGTGTAAATGGATGGCATTAGCCATCTGCCATGCGGATGGTGTGTGGATGGTGCTGCGGCTTGGTGTGACTACAGTGTGTAATGCAGCTGGGAGCACATGCCTGAGTTCATGTAGGATGCAGACAGGGATGATATGATGTCCCATGGATACTTACATTTGCTGTCTTTCAGTAGGCAATATGTACCTGCTCACTGGTGATGAGGGGAGGGGTGTGGTTGCAGTACATATCCACCTATAGTGATGCTGAGCCAGGGGGGATATTTGCCCTAACCCAATCTGCATCAGGTTGCCTGTGTGTGTATGTGATCTGATTGTCCACCATTACAGGTTGGGCTGGTATGTTGCCTCTGAGATTGCAGACATATGGGAATATGGCCTTATGACTGTCCCTGGTGGAAGTTTCCAATTTGTACTCACAGTTTGCCATACAGTAATCCACCTGTGACCTTATATGCTTGTTCAGACAATAACTGACTTGATGCCAGGTTGGTTCTGCCCCTACTTTGCCCTGTACAACCACTATAGGGACCAAGTCTTTGGTTTGTGTAATGCTGCTGTCCAGCAAAGGGGATTACTCTACGTTGGTGGAGGCAGGTTTGACAAGTAAGGTATTGCTGAGTTCATACAGCCATGTATGTGTTCAATCACTTGTTTGTAGTGGGCATGGCCACAAAGTCATAACACAGTTGGACACCTCTCCGATTTAGTAATGATAATCATACTTATTGTACTGACCATGGCTGTGTCAGGGCACTGCAACAACCAGTAGCTGTAGAAATGTGATTCTTTTGGGTGCACAGTAACTAAGATTACACACATGTACAACATGTACAGCTTTTTTAACTGATATTTTGCATCCCTTGTCTGTTTTCATGAGGTGGACACATACACCTACTCATACTGACATGTGCATAGCTAATACCTCAAATACATGTCTGTTCTATGTCAGTATAGCACACTAAATTCACACTCTTGCTACATTGTCATCCCTCTCATCCTGTTACAGCAGGACAACTTAGGATGTCATGCATACATGAGTGTGATGGGACACAATTAGTGACAGTGACTCAATATTGCTGCAACATAATTGAGTCATTCAATAGCACAGTAGCCTGCACTGACAGTCATCCCCTGGAGGATCTCCAACAGTCATATGGCAGGAAGAGAGGGGAAATGCTAGGAGGGTGGTATAGAGGGTAAGAATTGTTAATATTGGCAGTATGAGTGGTATAGGGACCAGGCTAGTTCATATGATGGCCAGGGGATAGTTGATATATTGTGTGTGTGCAAGAGACCACATGGAAGGGGATTATGGCTGGATGTATGGTAGGCAGGTCACAGCTGTGCTATCAAAGTGTGGACTGGAGGTGGAAGGGGGTAGGTCTTCTGTTGACAGAACAGTATGCCAAGAGTGTTTTTGGAGGATGACATAAGTGTCTGAAAGTGTGATGTTTCTGAAGCTGTAAGCTAATGCTGTAATGATGACTGTTGTTAGCTCATATGTTATGCAAGCTGGCTGTGCGATGGAAGAGAAAGAGAAATGTGATGCCAGTTGGATGATGTGGTGATGACTGTACCCAAGGGTGATAGACTGGTCATTGCAGCAAATGTCAATGGACATGTTGGTGAAGGGAACAGAGGGTATGGGAGATTGATGGGTATGTATGGTGTTAAAAGGAGTGGAGATGGTGAAATGATAGTGGATTTTGCAAAAAGGATGGACGTGGCTGTGGGTAATATTCACTATAACATGAAGGAGGAGCATAAGGTGACATACAAGAGTGGAGTAAGATGCACACAGATGGAATATATCCAATGTAGGAGGGCCAGTTTGAAGGAGATTGGAGACTGTAAAGTGGTGACAGAGGAAAGTGTATTTAGGCAGCAGAGAATGTTGGTATGTGAGATGATGTTAGTGATTGAGATGTGGAGGATTGTGGGGGCAACATCAAGGATAAAATGGTGTGAATTGAAAAAGTGTGCTTATGAGGTGGAGTTCAGGGAAGGGTTAAGACAGGCATTGGGTGGCAGTGACAATCTAATAAATATCTGGTTAAGTACAGCAGAGCTGGTAAGGGAGACAGCTAGACGGGTGCTTGGGGTGACATTTGGATGGAAGAAGCAGGCCATGGACACCTGTTGGTGGACTGAGGAAGTACTAGACAGTCTACAGACACAGAGGTTGGGGAAGAAGGAGTGTGATTGTCAGAGAGATGACGAAAGTATGCAGGAGTATGAGGAGGTGATGTGCATGGCAAAGAGAGAGGTGGCAAAGGCTGAGGATGGGCATATGAAGAGTTCAATGATAGGTTGGCCACTGAGGAGGGATGAAAGGAATTGTACTGATTGGCTGGACAGATGCACTGAGCTTGGAAAGATGAGCAGCAGATAAGCGTGATAAAGGACGATGAGGTATATGTACTCACAAGTGAGGAGAGTGTGTTGAGCACATGGACAGTGTTCTCTGAGTGGCTGATGAATGAAGAGAATGAAACAGAGAAGGTTGGATGATATGGGTATGGTGAATCAGGAAGTGCAATGGCTTAACAAGGAGGATGTAAGGATAGCTATGAAGAGGACCTGCTGGGCCACATTACACACCTGTGGAAGCATGGGGTTGTTTAGGAGAAATGACAGTGGTGTGTTAGCCAGACTGTTTACTGATATCTTGGGAAGTGTGAGTTTGCATGAGCAGTGGGGAGAAAGTGCTTGGTTACAGTGCTAAAAATGAGGTTGATGTGGAGAGCTGTGATAACTACAGAGGGATAACATTTATCCATCACAGCATGAAGTTATGGGTAAGAGTAGTTGAAGCTAGGTTATGTGGGGAAGTGAGGAGTACTACTCAGCAGTATCATGTCATGTGTGGAAAAGGCACTACCAATGTGATGTTTGCTCTGAGACTGTTACTGGCAGAATATAGAGAAGGTCAGGAGTTGCTCTGTGTCTCTCTGGACTTACAGAAAGCATATGACAGGGTGCCTAGACAGGAGTTGTGGTATTATATGATGAAGTCATGAGTGGAAGAGATATATGTAAGAGTGGCATAGGATATGTACAAAGGTGGTGTGACAGCATTGAGGTCTGCATTGGGATTGATGAATGTGTGTAAGATGGAGGTGGGATGACATCAGGGATCAGCTGTGAGTCCTTTCTGATTTGCAATGGTGATGGACAGGTTGACAGACAGGATCATATGGGAGTCTCTGGTGGCTATGTTGTTTGCAGATGACATTGTGATCTGTACTGAAAGTAGGGAACAGCTTTTGCAGACCCTGGATAGGTGGACATATGCTCTAGAGAAGAGAGGAATGAAGGTCATCAGCACTAGGATAGATTATCTGTGTGTGAATGAGAGGGAGGATAGCGGAATGTTAAGGATGCATGGAGTACAGTTGGCAAACGTGGATGTTTTCAAATGATTGAGATCAACATTTCAGAGTAATAAGGACTATGGAGGACTAGAGGACAGGTGTAGAAGAGAGTACAGGCAGGATGGAGAGGATGAAGAAAAGTGTCGAGTGATATGTAAAAAATGAGTACCAATAAATGTGATATGTAAGGACTACAAGAGGGTAGTGAGACCACCTATGTTATATGGGTTGGAGACAGTGGCATTGACAAAAAGGCAGGGGTCAGAGCTGCACATGGCAGAATTATAGATGTTATTATTTGCACTGGGTGTGACATGGGTGCACAGGATTAGCATTGTGTATATAATAGGCTCAGGCCATGTTGGACAGATATGAGACAGTGTTGGAGAAGCAGCATTACATCAGTTTGGACATGTGCTGAGGAGAGGTGCTGAGTATATTGTGAAAAGGATGGTAAGGATTTAGCTGCTAGGTAAGAGGAAGAGAGGAAGGCCTCAGACAAAGTTTCTTGATTTGGTGTGAGAGGACATGCAGGTGGTTGGTGTGAGAGATCAAGATTCAGAGGAGAGGCAGAAATGGCAACAGATGATCCACTGTGGCAATCCCAAATGTGAAAAGCCAGCGGACAGTGAAGGGGGATGTTGCAATGTCAGTCTTCACAGATTTGGCAAGGATTTTTTTCATGTATATATTTGTAGATAATAATTCCTGATTGCAGTGTGTCTTTCCTATTGTGAACTGACTGTACTGCATGATATACTGCAAAAAACCATCCTAACATATCACAGCTAAGATGGCCTAGTTTAAATTGGCGTGACTATGGTGTATTGCATCCTGGGCTCAAGACTGAGCATGGTTGTATATTTTGTTGCTGGCCAGAAGAAGGGCTGTTGGATACAGAGTGATTAAGTCACTTTTAAGCAGTTGTAAGCAGGTTTGCATGGGTTTGCATGGCACTTAGAGGTGCTAAAACTAGGTTAAACCGATAGGTGCTAAAACTGGGCCGGCTTTGCTTACCAACACTTGCCAGTGCACAAATGTGCTTAGCAGTCCCAACTACTGGTTATCATTCACATTTAAGCAATGTGCAAACCTGCTAAGCATAGCTCAGCCCTGGTAACCATTGCTCACATTCCAGTCTCATAAAATAGCAGAGTAATGACATCATGTAATACGTTTATTTTATTGCCTATACATAACATGCTTTTATGTGCTTTCATTACAGTAGCAAGGGGTGTGACTATACTGTACAGGACACTTGATTATACATGGGTAGTATCACATTGTTTTAATTTATTTTTTATACATTGGTAGTATCACGTTATATGTACTCACACTTGCATGTTACACCAGCTACAGTACACTGGTTGATGAATATAATTCCACACATATTGTATTATGAAATTAGTACTGTTGACACTGCTTTTTCATGTAAAAGTAGATTTCCTATTGTAGTACGCAAGCCATGCACCTCTGCATACAGAGCAGGGACTCTGGATACTACACTATCATGTTTTTGGTGTTTCAGCTGTATGTTTTTATGTATCTCCTATTGGATATTAATATGATATTATTATATAAACTGTAGAGTACTATGTTTTTTGCCAATGTCATTGAGAACTGCTGTCATGTAGTAATGGCATACATTTCAGTTTCAGACTTCTATCCTTCAGGACATTCATCCTAATGCATAACATGTTTGCTATCCACTTCCTGTCTGTCCTCTGTGCAGATGTGCAGATGTCAGGTATTGCTAATGCCATACAACTATGTAGGTGTCCACATAGTTTTGTGCTGTGGGTCTGGACACTGCTGCTAGCTCAAAAATGGGACAACCTTCATGTGGGCCTTGGCCCTATTACTTGCCTGTGTGGAGGACATTACAGAGGTGGTGGGCTACAGATTCACAGACAGTAGGTGTGGATACTTCACAGGATAGGACATCTGGAGACAGCACAACAACATGGGGGACATATCTCCAGAATTGTGAACAGATTCTATGTCATCATCAGTGCTGTTATACACATGATGGGTTGATAGTTTGACAGGGTTTCTGTGGACATGCATTTAGTGAGTGACTTCATGTCTGACAATGGTATGGCTCTGACATACCTCTCCACTGGCATGCCATCCACAGACTGGCCACATGTTTGCCTGTTAGGTTTTGTCTGTTACCCAGACAGTTGTTGTCATAGGAAAATCAGTTAGAGACTCTGGGGAATGCAGTCAGTAAGTACTAAACTCAGTTGGTATCACTGCCTTCATATTCCTCAAAAAGGATATGTTACAACAAACCCAGTAACATCACCAACTGTCTAAAATTCTGAGAGCAGTATGTCCAGTCTCTGCCTGTGTTTGTGCCTCTGTCCCCAAATGATGTCAGGCTTTATCCAGATGTCATGCACTATGAGGCTCAGACATATTTAGTAGCATTATTTCTTGTCTTCATTCCTCCTACCATCCCAGTGATGTAGTAGACCCACAGACATGTTACAGGGAAGAGCCCATAGATATCAGTCCTGAGCCTGTACATTCTGACGTGAACTGTACATTTGAGAGGTCTGTGCATGTCTGGCCATTGTTGACAGACTGTCGGGATTGTGTACACCTGTCATGTGTACATGTTATTTGGGCTGTGTATGGAGAGGGTAGATGTAAGTGTTATGGCTCCTTTTTTATCTGACTGTGCATGCTGCTCCAGTGTCTGCTGGTCTATTGGCTGTGTGCCTTTGTAGCGGCAGAATGAGACGTGTCCTGTACCATGGTCAGGATTCAGACTACACTGAGAATTGGACCACTATATGTAGGGGTAGTGTGTGACTGGAAAACTATTATGTATTTCTTCAAAAGGTCCATATACTGTACTGTTTACCTGACCTGCCGGTATGTGACTGTGACTGTGGTGGAATTGGTTGTGGGTATGCACTTTCACACTGGTGTCTGATTTTTGGTGCTGTAACATCCTTTTAGTGCCTGATATCCCAAAGGGAGATGACAACACATTCACTGACATAGAGCTTAATGCCATGGCTCTTACACCAGTCATTGGTCTCAGTGAGGCCTTTCTGTTGGATACCAACATCAGTTGGGTAGTTAACAGCTCCCAACTTGCAATCGTCTGCAAACATTGTCAGCCAGAGTCCCTTCATGTTGGCCTGGACTTCACAGAAGTTGATACCAAACAGGAGAGGACCCAGGACTGAACCCTGTGGAACTCCACACGTGACTGGTCAGCAGTCTGACTTGGGCTCAGCTACTTTCACACTGTGGGTTCTATCTGTGAGACAGTTTTCAACCCACCTACTGTTGTAGGAGTTGATGTGTAGCTTAGTGAGTTTATCCATGAACCCTGAGTGGGGAATGTTTTCAAAGGGCTATTACAGATTGAGGTAGGCTGTATGAACCACCTTGTCTTCATCCACAGCTCTAGTGACTGACTCAAAGAAGTTGACCAGGTTGACTGAGCATGCATGATCTACCCGTCACAAAAGCAAATTGTGTGAGATCCTAAGTCTGGAGATTCTCATATTCCTGTTTTTTAGGTCCATGATGATGTGTTCCATAGCTTTGCATGACAGCCTTATCAGGCTAATAGTGAGATAATTCCCAGGGTCTGCAGCCACTCCTCTTGTGTGGAGAGGGATAACTGTAGCAATGCACCAGTCAGTAGGGACAAAGCCTGAGGTGAGGCTGTGATTGAACAGGGCACGCAGGTGAGGTGCCAGTTCACTCTGTAGTTCATGTCAAAGACAGCCAGGAATATTGCCAGGTCCAATAGAAGCTGTATTTGTGGCCTTGAACAGTGGTGTGTTCATGAAAGCAGCAGTACTACTGGGTGCCTGGCAGTGTACTGGTATTGTGATTTGTCCTTTGGGAGTGGAGAGAAGGGTAAAGTTGCCACTGAATCTGTGTGCCAGTATATTGGCAATATCTGTTGCCTCATTATAGGAGTTAACATTGTGCAGTAGCTCAGAGCACATGTTGGTATTGCCATGGAGATTCTTTACATAACTATAGGAGGCCTTGTGGATGTCTTTACTGTGTGCTGCAATTCTGTTTTCACAGCTAGCTTTATAGTATTTGATGATGATTCTCATCTTTTTCTTGAGGCTGATAAGGGTTTTTTTCCAGTCTTGGGACTTCACCTTATTCCATATCAGTTTTGACTTCCATTTTCTGGAGGGGAGCATTTTGTTTCTATTTGGTATGGCAGAATCCATGCAATTGTCTACGTGTTCATACTGCATTGGTGTGTTTGGAGGTCATGCAACTAGTCTCCATTTGCATGGGTGCTGGGAAGTTAGCCACCTCTGATCTTTGTAGGACAAAGTTAGGTTTGGAATGGATTTTCATGGTTGATACCTTTGCAGGGGGGTGGGATGGATGTGGATATCTAAGGCGAAGACATTGTGGTCAGATCTAACCTTGGCAGAGTTGACTATTGGTGAACAGCAACAGTCGCTCATGTTAGTACTGACTAGGTTAATGATGTTGCTGCCTATAGTGGGTGTAGAAATTAGCTGTCCAGGCCACTGGAATGAATGCATTCTAGGCAACATTGAGCAAGTGCATTGATACATGGGTAGCTTTCACAGTTAATGGAGGAGTAGTTGAGGTCAACCAGTATGATAGTGTTAGGTTGGACAGTAATATTCCCCAGGGCACTTAAAAACATGGAGATTGACTCTTGGGACATGGTCGGGGCTTATAGCAGGCTACGACTTGAATTGCTGTCTTACCCTATGTTAGCAAAACCTGCAGTATATCTGTGATGCATTATGTTGGGCTACCAGTGTGGACATGTGCGCATCCTTTGTGAATAAGGAGAACTTCAAGCGAGTGCCTTTTGAGATTTAGATGTCTAGTGTTGAGCAGGA